>NW_008751705.1:101758-109806 GCF_000715545.1 Opisthorchis viverrini | reverse complement strand
TAAGAGTGACCTTGAAGGTCCTGGTCTCTGAGCTGGGCAATTTCACTGCAAACGTTTTATCACCAATCCAGGCGTGGAGGCGAGATGGCCAAGTAGTTAGAATGTACTGGCCGGAAGGTCCGTGGTTCGAACCTGACCTCTTCCTCTCGATTTCCCCTATCTAGGCTTGGTCAACCTGGCAGTATCCCAACCCTCGTGCTTCCTTCGGGTAGCATGGCAGTTAGGCATCGAAAGGGTGCTATAGCTGGACGATTTCTTTCAGATGAACTATCGAACGGTTTAGGGGTAGAATAAAATTCAGTTGAATTGCGCATTCGTCGATTTAAGCAAGGTATATCACTACTTTACGCAGACCGATTCTCCTATAGTTCGACTCATTTGAAGCAAAGACACAACCAGCACTGCAGACGGAGAGAACACATCAAAGAGGACAAAAGGATTGTTGAAACGCCATGACAGAGATACCCAACACGTGCGTTTCGTTCGTGAGGAGGAAAGTTCACTACCACTTACCTTGATCTCATGTTTGTCTGTTCGTAATCATGACCTAGCATTCTTATAAGTGCGGTTTTTAGTTTATTCGTTGTCAGATGAGGAGAAGCCGTCACGAGGTAACTTGTCAATGACCACCTTTTGACGCGCACAAGGTCGGTCGGTATACATCCGCCATGGGAGTGCGCATTCTCTGGCATTATGTAACAGGATGGTGAATTTTTATCTAGCAGGAAGGTGTTTTCGTGAGTTCGATTGAGCAGTCGGCTGTACGTCGTACTTTGACCAGTTTCTAGCAATGCGTTCGTTCGAATAATACATGTACCAGTTCGACTTTCAATGATCAACGTGATCTTTGGAATTCCTGATGAGGGTCAATAAGCGTTGGGAAATTTGTACAGCATCGTTTGATTCCTGAGTCCAATTTATGGTGGGTGTAATAAGATGATCCTCTTTAATGCCAGTTTTCAGTAACAGTTCCTTCTTCATCGCCCACTGCGTTGTCTTGGTTCTTGAACCGGAATTACTACAAATGCTCACTGGGCTTCCCGACATCCTTTCAACCGCAACATTCCTTAACACTAAGAGTGCCGGAAAATTTATCAGCCTATTCGCAGCAGTGGTTTTCGATCTCAATGTTTCTGGCGCCAGGATAACAAATCAAACTGCAGTCGAGAGATCGTGATCTCTCGCCTGATAACTGTTAATGTAGAAATTTTTCCGGTACCTGTCCCGAACTAGCTTCCTACTGACAAAAATGCTATTGTTCCGTTCTCATTTGAACGTTGATCACAAACCTAGGGAAGTTTGTTCGCCTGAAATTAGAAACAGTGCACACTTGGCGAAATCAAAGGAAAGCTACTGTCAAATAGTCGGTCGCAAGGTAATTCGGTATCGACAGGATGCTTAGTTGAAGTTCATATTCTCCAACCAAATGTACTTGGTCATAGATTCTCCACAAACCTATCTGGCGACGTTCAAGAAGGGCAAAGCTAGAATCTAAATCTACCTTATGAATAGTAATCACACACAGTCCGGCATTTTGAACGTGAGCCCCTCTGAACCTGGCTCCAGACATTGCAGGAAATGGCGGCAAATCGATGTCAGTGGCGTTTGTCGTCTGGTGATGATGATGTTATAGTCGAGAGATTCAGGTACATTTCAGTTGCTTCGCCCCTTAACATCAACTGATTTCGGTAATAAGTGTTTGTCGCAACACATGTATTCAATTAGAAAATGAGATTGATAGAGAAGTGAGGAGTAGAGCGACCTCCGAAGAAGAACAAACTCGGTTTTGGGTTATCCAGCCTTTTGTTATCAACCCGATAAGCGGTACTGGATGTGGCCGTATATTTTTTCAATCTTTCATCTAGCGAGGTCACAGTAAGATGTGTATCTGCCCAATGTGATTTGAGTTTTCATTACAGACAGAACGAACCGGATGAAGTTCTTGCACACACCAAGTGGTATGAAAGGCATGTCAAAGGGGGGGGGGGTTTACACACACGCAGTTATTCTGAAGAGTCCGCACCAAAGGAGGGAAGCACCGGACGCCGATTTCGCTCTTATTCGAAACCAACAGCAGCACCCATCATAAGTTGTGTCGGGGTCTGACAAACGTGAACAAGTTCGCCTTGTCCGGCACGATAATTCAAGTGCAACCAGGTACACTCGTGGAGCAGGGGTGACATGCTCATCTGGCAGGGGTTCCGAGTTCAAACTCTGGCACGCCCAAGGATATACATTGCTGATGGGCTCTATTGGGGGCCAAACTCGAGTGCAGTGCTTACACCCTGGTGTGAACATTCTGTGCAGGACAGGATGAGGACTTTTCAAAAACGCCTATCTTCAAATAGTTCCAGTGAGAAAATTATCAGTATTCGTGCCTTGAGTAAATCGCTTCCAGCGTCAAAGCAAAGGTACATAGAATAAACAAAAAATAGTTCCAAAGGAGTTGTTTTGCCTCGGAATTTATTGTAAATACCTAATTTTATAAAACTGTTTGATGAAGCATGAGAAGGCTTATCTCATGGATGGGGATAGTTCATTTACCTTGTGACAGATGAATCTACTTCAAAAAATGTGTGAAAACAGATTTTACTCCAGAATGGAATATAAACTTATCAGTTACTATTTCAAGTAACATCCCAGGTTCGCAATACATTCAAAGACGTTTGTTGGAGCTTTGACGGATGAGATGAAACGATCACCTATCCTTCTGCTATACTTATAAAGGAAACAAAGTTTCGAGCGATGTTATTTTGATCAGAACTACTTTGCAGTACCTCATTCCTTCAACCACAAGAATACAAAAACGGAGTTTCGGTCCCCAACTCTATCTCTTCCATATCCGCGTGAAAACAGCATGTCACGAGGTTGGAAATGTTGAAAGAAAGTAATAACTGAGCAGAAAACGGGGTAAAATAAGGTTCCAGGTAATAAAAAAACATGACGATCACATGAGCAGAACAAAGGAGAAACGATTAGAAGAACAGGAACATCGCTCAATAGTAATGTGTGGTGTCGACAACAAAACTAGCTGCTGTCATGGTGGGTGACCACAAAAGCGAGAAGCCGTTGCATCACTGAGTTTCAGAGACTGTGTGTGTGTGTGTGTGCCCTCTCTACCAAGGGATCTGGAAGCGTTCAAGTCAGGACTCTGCTAAAAAACGCTCTAAAGCATCTGCATCTTCTGTCGAATTGACCACTGCTTGAAGGACAGCCTGCATTGCTGTATTCGCCCTGTCTTCGAACACGTCAATCTGGTGCGAGGTAGTCACATCTGTGAGATTAGTGGGGGGCTTGGCCAGGCCAAATAAGCGGCGAGGAGGCAGTACGGGGGAGTCGTTTGCCTGAAAGATGGAAGTGAAATTGTGATGGTTGTTGGACTCGTGGTGGCTGGTGAAACTTAATATCTGGATGGGTGATGCACATACATATACACCATAAGACCTACCTCTTCCTCTCCACTAGAAACGTGAACCAGATCGGTGTCATCGCCGTTCACAGGATCTACGAAAGACAGGGCGAGGTGGAGAATCGTGTATCGCAATCATTCCAGGCGAGAGGAAAGCCAAACTCGTCACCGACTGGCTCGAATATTCATCATAAAACATGATAGACGAGTGAATATCACCAAAAAGTAAGTAAATCAATAGGGAAGTACCATTGTCAGACTAGTCAAGCAAATGGCAAGGCACAGACATCAAATGTGTGGTGCTTGAATCATGCGTGGGGACCACATGCACTCACTCAACCGTGTGATGCTGAAATGCGTCCCAAACGAACAATACAGGACCAATTACCAAACACGAGATAATTGGCTTCCAAGAGGACGGCTTTTGTAGATTCGTGAGTCACACAGTGTGTTAAAGTTGACCAAGTGGCACATTCTGTTGTCCACCGAGCAGGTTTCAGCTGCATCCAGGAACCAGTCTCTTGAAGACTAGACACGATTTAGTGTATTGCCTTCCAGGAGAAGCCTATTCCCGAAGTCCACATTTTGAAAGAGGCGTTCCTACTTAAAAAGTAACAGCAATCTTAGCTACTAGGTCATTCGAGAACCGTAATCAAACTATATGTAGTTGGATAAGAACTCACAGGCCCGAATTGTAAATTACGATTTAAGCTGCTCACAGCCGACCATTTTGCATGCCCACTCGAAACAGGTCAAGACGTCAAATTACTGATCCAAAAGGTCCGTGGTTCGAACCCGAGATCTGCATCTCAACTGCTCCTGTCGCTAATCATCATCATCGACAGCATTACATCAGTGTTCAACACGGATGCTTCACTGCCGTACAACCACGATTTATTTGAAAACCTTATTGTAAGGAAAAGAGTAAAGGTGGACGGGGAAGGGACTTGAGTCACACAGTGTGTTAAAGTTGACCAAGTGGCACATTCTGTTGTCCACCGAGCAGGTTTCAGCTGCATCCAGGAACCAGTCTCTTGAAGACTAGACACGATTTAGTGTATTGCCTTCCAGGAGAAGCCTATCCCCGAAGTCCACATTTTGAGAGGCGTTCCTACTTAAAAAGTAACAGCAATCTTAGCTACTAGGTCATTCGAGAACCGTAATCAAACTATATGTAGTTGGATAAGAACTCACAGGCCCGAATTGTAAATTACGATTTTAAGCTGCCACAGCCGACCATTTGGCATGCCCACTCGAAACAGGTCAAGGCGTCAAATTACTGATCCAAAAGGTCCGTGGTTCGAACCCGAGATCTGCATCTCAACTGCTCCTGTCGCTAATCATCATCATCGACAGCACGACATCAGTGTTCAACAAGGATGCTTCACTGCCGTACAACCACGATTTATTTGAAAACCTTATTGTAAGGAAAAGAGTAAAGGTGGACGGGGAAGGGACTTAGCGCTATCTTACCACAATCATTCCGAGGTGCCTACACCTCCAGATATTCACTCAGGCAATCTGGATAGAAACTGACAACAAACACGCCACTGACATCGGTTGGCAGCCATATCTTGTAGTGTCTTCAACCAGGCACAGTGAGGATCACGCGGTCCCCATCCTGGAAGGCGAGTAGCACCTAGGCTTGAGCAACCTGAAAGTATTTAAGTCCTTGTGAATCCTTCGGGTAGTGTGGCAGCTAGGCACCGGACGATTGCAGCTGAAAAACTCTGGTGAGAAATGTACAGTCCAGCTAACCACTGGACTGAGTGCAATACAGACATTTAAATAATAAAAGTAATAATCGTTCAGCTGTAGAACTCTTTCGGTGCCTAACTGTCATGCCACCAGGAAGAACCATGGGGGCCAAGATGCTGACAAGTCGCCCAAGTCTAGACAGGAGCAGCCATGATCCAAAGGTTTGGTTCGAAACACAAACCTTCCAGTAAGTCATTGCGCGCCTTAACTACTACTGAGTTATCTCAAGTTCAGGCATTTGGATGGGGGAGGGGGAGAGCGAAGCCAAGGTTGTACAGGCCGCACAGAAAAAAAGTGACGAAAGCTTGTCTTGATAACTATTAGAGTTCACCAGGGTTGTTCTTTCTCTCCTTTTCGTTCAGTTTTGTCACCGATGTGGAACCGTGGGTCTAGGTATGAAAGTAACTTCTGGATGACGTATTTTTTTTGGACGATTACTTGTTCACGCAAAGTAATTTGACCGGAATATCGAAAGTGATCCCATGTTTTGACATGCAGTTTATACCTTCAAAGTGAAACATCCTACTTCAAGATTTCCTACCACCTTATGCTTCGTCGAAACTTCAGAATGATGATCTTGAGTTTGTTAATCGATTCACGTATCTTAGCGGCTGCGTAAGCCGTGATCGTACTGTAACAGATGAATTCGATGCGCGGATTATCAAGGCGCGAGCAGTGTTCACCAATTATGGCGTCAGAGCCGAATTGTGCTGAACCAGGGGGCTCTGTATACAAGGCAGTTGGCCTTAGGAGAGGTCCTACTGTATGGTTATGAGATTTAAGCGCTCCGGTCGGAGGATCTCAAGTGTTTTCAAATTTGGTGGTGTGAGCGGGCAGTCGGTGGTGAATCCGATTTGTTAGAGCAGCGGATCAAACTTGTATGGTTGAAGAGCTTTGGACATGTGCTACGTATGCCCAAGCACCGTCTACCGGAGAAAGCCATGTTTTCTGTTCCGAACAGTTGTTGGCGAAAGGATAGCCGATAGCAGAGGAAATGAAAACCGCTTCTGTCACACTGACTGCTATGGGACTTTCGCGCCTTCCTGGATGGATTCCACGTGGTCCTGCTTGCATGTGGTTAGAAATCTTTCAGGATATGGTACGCAACCCAGTGATGCGCGCGCCGTCATGTCCTAGCTCAACTGCCTAGCTGAAGTTCGCCTGTCGTTGTGACCTTGGCTGAGGCCGAGTGAGCTTCACAAAGGATGCTGGATTAATCCCGCCGCCGGCGCTCTACACTGGTATGATGCCCAGATGTGTTTAGTTGCACCATTCTCTTTTCTTTCTTTGCTGTGGCTTTCTTCATCATGTTTGAGCGGTAGTTGAGCATCATCATATATTACTAATGTATTGCTTTCAATAGAGATGATGATGATGGTGGCCAAAATGCTGGAATGAGTGCACAACTTGCAGGAACCGAGCGATGAAATCACACTCCACCCATTTGAGCAGAACATCATTGTCAATCAACTTATTCAGTCAGCCACCTGTCATGCTGAATTCCCAGAAGCCCTCGTCGTAAATGTGGCACTAACTGAATCTATGCTCGCTGGCAAAACAAATGTGGTCGGTTTGTTTTGCTCCCGGCTAGATTACTATGCCCCCCAGCAGCTAAACAATTCAGATTTGTCCTGATTGACACACAGTTACCGACGGCATGTTGTGACGTGCCACTCAAATGTAATTACTATACGCGGTTATCTTGGGTTCGGTGATTCCCTATTGATGTGAAACATCCCAATGAAGGATGTTCGGTGTTGTGTTCTGACTTTTTGTTACTTCCCGTCAAATACCCGGTCGAAATTGATTTTGTGATTGTCACTTGTAACGGAGAACTACGGAAGACTACTGTACTTCACCTATCGCGACTTTAATTACCTCGACCTTAGTCCATAAGAAGCGACTGGTTATGCTGAATGATCAGAAACACCAGAAAAAACTCGAACATGAGGAGGGTTGCGGGAATACCGATGAGTCAAGGCCAAATGATGGCCTATTAACAACCAAGGTGGTGTCCGAACAAACGTGCATAACAACGGCTGATACGGTTGTCCTAAAGGTCGAAAACACAGCGTACTTGAAAGCCGTTTCTGACCGGATATATCACCCGGGTACCGTTCGTCTGTCTGTCCGCCTTCGTGTTTGTCATCGCCTGATCGACCCCTCAAAGAAGCGGGTTTCCGAGAGACCTAGAGAGTGAACGAAAAAAGCGGTAGATGCCCTTAATCTACACCTGGGAGAGATTCAGTGTGGAAAAGTGTATCGGTAAGCTTCCACATAGGTAGTACATACTATGAACAATGGGAACAAACATCGCTGATGGCCCACCACCTCGAAGTAGTAATAAGAACCTTTGATATCGTTAAGGTGTTGAAATATTGGTAGCTCGGGTGAGTTCATTGGTTGTTGATTAGGTGACTGTTGATGTGTTCGCCGAGCTTGGAAATTGACTTGCAAATGTTTCGTCACCACTCGAGGAGACATGATCAGTACGTACCCACCTAACTGTGCCAGACGTGGGATTCTTTTGCATTACAGCTGTGCAATGTAATTATTCGTAAGAGTCACGCGGATTGAAATGCAAAACGGTTGTCCAAATGTGGACGGAATCAACCGAGAAGCTAGATCGAAGGAAGAACCGAGGGTTTAGAGCATCAAACTCGACAAATCGTATGGATATCTTCTGGAAGCTATCGGAACAAAACAAGAACGCTGTGTACTCTGTCACTGACCAACTTGGTTCATTACGCCTGGGATTCCCAGTTGAAAAGTAGCCATAAAAACAACGCTTCCTATGCAAAGTTTTGTTAGAGGGCCACATCAGTAGTGAAAATGAAGTGATATATATATATATATATATATATATATATGTAGGACACTG
>NW_008751705.1:88608-101098 GCF_000715545.1 Opisthorchis viverrini | reverse complement strand
AGCTTCGTTGTTCGAACCTAACCTCGGCGACCCGACTGGGTTTGGTTGAGCGAGTTGGAAGTATCTCAGCCCTCCCTACTTCCTTCAGGTGGAATGACTGCTCCGAACACTGAACCTACTACAATCAGCAATCAAATCGGTTACCACTGGTTCATTATCGGGGGAGGGAGAGAGGGTACACCCTCAGCGATAAGCTAACTAACTAACGGCAATCTACTCAAACTGAGTTATCAGCGCTCTTCTCGATGGCGAAACCCCTTGACGTATAAACCACACAGCTTGTTACAAAGTCCGCGGTTTTGAGTGGGCGAAATGTGGACAAAGTTTTTGGAAAAGCGTGTCTCTATTGGCCGCAGACTTGTGAAAGCACACGGCTTGCGACACGCGTTGAAGACCGGGTGATTGAGGTTCCCCTCTCACTTTTCGAATGTCGTGTTCTGCAGTTAGATATACCGGACAATCGGTAGTGTTCCGGTAGTCAAACTGTAAAGCACCAAGAGGAAGCGTCGGCTCAGTCATTGTCCTGGGCGACGAGAGATGACAAGAAATAAGAACGTTGATTGCGGACGCCAATCACCCATACAGATCAACGGTATTCCATTGAGGTACTTGAAGACCATACGTCGAACGAAATTGAGGGTGCGCGATGCGGCCATCAGACCTAGACCATACGAGCTGACAAAATCCGCACATCCAGAGTATTTGACCAATTGCGTTTGCGGTGAATTTGGAAGGCACCTTGTACAGACAGCTGTATCAAGTGTCTGAAAATGATGTCACGGCTTTTACGGAGAGGTTGGTGGACGTTCGGAAGGTCAACCGCAGAGCATATTCTGAGCAAATCAAGCTATCTTGCTAAAGAGGGACATATCACAGCGGAAGACATTGGAAAACCTGACTTAGAAGGGTTAGGGCATCTGATCGACTTCTGGATCATCACGTCGTGTCGAGAACCAAGAATCGAAAAAATGTCCAGAACCTGTTGCTGATCGTTGTTTATGGACGGTAAAAAAACAGATCAGTTATCTCCAAATAGAATGACCTTCCTCCAAGAGGACGTTATCTTGAAGTGAGGATTCGTATACGACTGGGCAAATATGCACGTTGACCGTCGGTAATCGGAATACGCATGAAAGGATATGGGTCATGTTTGTATGGGGATATGAACACATATCTGTTGGTTTACCTTAGCAAAAACCACCGTCGTGAATATCTCCTGAGAACTTCTCACCCCAGACAGCGTGCATTTTTTAAATTATGGGCGTCGAAGCTGTGTGCAAATGTTCGAACCGCTGCTGAGCCGAACCAGTGAGGATTAAGTTACCTAGTTATATATCTGTCTTAAAGATGGATATACGCGTTTAACTGAAGCAGTGATCATGAAAGACAACAGGACAGTACATGACCTTGGTTGTTGGTCTGTTCGCCGAGCTTGGTAGTTGGATTGCAAACGTTTCATCACCAGTCGAGGTGACATCGTCACTCAACCCAGCACTGCCGACGTCACTTCGATTGGTAATGGAACGCCTGCAATCTAACTGTCAAGCTCGTCGAACACACCAACAACCAAGCAACACAACCGAGCAACATATTCTCCGTAACAAGACCGGTCATTTCAGCTCAGGTTACAGTACCTTTCGTTGTCGGGCAGTCTGCCATTCTATCGCAGCTAGATATCAAACTGATGCGGTGTAAAGCGAAATTCAGCCACTGGCATTGTCGAGTGTGAAAATCGTATTATCCCATCCTGTGTACAAATGCTCGAACCGCTGCTGAGCCGAACCAGTGAGGTGCAAATGTTCGAACCGCTGCTGAGCCGAACCAGTGAGGATTAAGTTACCTAGTTATATATCTGTCTTAAAGATGGATATACGCGTTTAACTGAAGCAGTGATCATGAAAGACAACAGGACAGTACATGACCTTGGTTGTTGGTCTGTTCGCCGAGCTTGGTAGTTGGATTGCAAACGTTTCATCACCAGTCGAGGTGACATCGTCACTCAACCCAGCACTGCCGACGTCACTTCGATTGGTAATGGAACGCCTGCAATCTAACTGTCAAGCTCGTCGAACACATCAACAACGAAGCAACATATTCTCCGTAACAAGGCCAGCACAAGACCTTGAAAAGGAGATGATGTGGATGATAGACTTTCGATTAAGTCACCGAATTAATTCAACAGTGGAGTTAGCCATGGTATCGAAAACATCCGTGCAACGAATAGGGTTTTCGCGCACGGCTATCCACATTCTCCTCCATGGTCTATCTGTTAGCTGTTCTACCGCCGAACAACCTCACATGAAGTTCAGCAGAGCCGTAGGTTGCACAAGAACGCAGGTTGGAATGATGGATGAACGGCCTTACTGTGGGCGTGATCTGTTCTACTTGGGTCGTTGAAAAAACCGGTAATATCATTCTGTAGATTGAAGTGATCGGGTAGTGTAGTCAGCTTAATAAGTCGTCCAAGGGGAATCACGGCTATACCGAAAAATCTGGAGGGGAAACAGTTATGGCTAGCCTTATTACTCAGAGCAAATACACTGACTGACAATGTATGACTGCAGTCTACTGGGCCATCACAATAAAAGTACAGTGGAGAGAATTAGAGAAACGGTCGTAAGCGGTATCCGGTTGAATTTGAAAGATGTTGGCGACGGTGCAAACTAGGCTTACTCGTGACTTTGAGTGTGAACAAACTCAATTCTAGAAGGTCCATCTATGAATGCTGACCAAATGTAGGGGGATTTTCTGAGTAGCGTTTTCCTCTTTCGGCCAGAGTGGACAATGGTGCATATAAGTTATGTGCTATGGTGCTGATTCCTTGGATTCTATTCCGCGCAGCAAATCGCCTATTAGGTGCGATGAAAATGTTGTAGATGGTTAGTGGAACCATACTGAAACCCAGAAGCCATTTCCAACCCGACTGGAACTCTTCCGGTGACAAAACGGCAACAGCTGATCCGTTTGGTCGGATGTTGTATGTCAATAGTGTTTGAGAGAACGAAACCCAATACCCCACTGAAAACTCGTCTGGTTTCGACAAAGAAGAAGCTAATTGACAAGGCAGACTAAAGTGCTCGTGTGGTACGGCACTCCGTTTCCGATGGCTCAAACGATGGAGCGCTATGCTCGTCATTCAACACCGGCGATCCATTGACTGACGCATTCCAATCTCTGTTCCACATTAGTCGTATATTAATCTACCATTTCAAATTTCAACTGAAACATATTTCTTCACTGGATACAGAATTTGGCAGTATTCAGACAATCGAACCGGAATGTGGTAAAAATGTACGCAGACATTTTTCGGATGGCCTCTCAGACCGACAGGCTAGACTCTTTCTCTAAGATCTCTGTGACTTTATAAGGAAGCATAGTTAGCGTTATCCAGGGTCGTTTATTTATCGACTGTTGGCGTTGTATCGAAATGCACGGAAAGTGAATAACCTTGGTTGTTGGTCTGTTCGCCGAGCTTGGTAGTTGGATTGCAAACGTTTCATCACCAGTCGAGGTGACATCGTCACTCAACCCAGCACTGCCGACGTCACTTCGATTGGTAATGGAACGCCTGCAATCTAACTGTCAAGCTCGTCGAACACATCAACAACGAAGCAACATATTCTCCGTAACAAGGCCAGCACAAGACCTTGAAAAGGAGATGATGTGGATGATAGACTTTCGATTAAGTCACCGAATTAATTCAACAGTGGAGTTAGCCATGGTATCGAAAACATCCGTGCAACGAATAGGGTTTTCGCGCACGGCTATCCACATTCTCCTCCATGGTCTATCTGTTAGCTGTTCTACCGCCGAACAACCTCACATGAAGTTCAGCAGAGCCGTAGGTTGCACAAGAACGCAGGTTGGAATGATGGATGGAAGTACGGCATAGACGTAATACGCCGTGATTCAAGCTCCATAATTTAAAAACACAAGCCACCCGACACGAGGAGACCGTATTAGGCCTTCAGTGAGCTAGTAGACCACGAGAGCGCGCAATCTAAGGGTGAACGGCCTATGTGTACTGTGGGCGTGATCTGTTCTACTTGGGTCGTTGAAAAAAACCGGTAATATCATTCTGTAGGCTGAAGTGATCGGGTAGTCAACCGAGCTTAATAAGTCGTCCAAGGGGAATCACGGCTATACCGAAAAATCTGGAGGGGAAACAGTTATGGCTAGCCTTATTACTCAGAGCAAATACACTGACTGACAATGTATGACTGCAGTCTACTGGGCCATCACAATAAAAGTACAGTGGAGAGAATTAGAGAAACGGTCGTAAGCGGTATCCGGTTGAATTTGAAAGATGTTGGCGACGGTGCAAACTAGGCTTACTCGTGACTTTGAGTGTGAACAAACTCAAACTCTTGGTCTAATATGGGCAGCGCGATTGGATGACTGGCCCGATGGCTGTGAAGCTCTCTGGTAACTTATGACTTGTCCGTGGTCCGAGATTATCATAAGGACACAGAGGACTGATGAACCCTAACAAGAATGGAACCCGAGTCCAGTAGTGGTGTGGCCCAACTAGAAAAAATCGTGTCATCTGTAGCGACTGGCCTTCTGTCTACATAGCCCTGGAACTAATTTTATTAGTACACCCACATAGACTGTCTATTATCTTGTTTACCTCACAACCACGACCATCACCTACCATTTCCTCAGCACCTACTTCTTCGCTAAGGGGAGAATATTTGTAGAGGTCACGCATCAGATTACGCGTCACAAACACTCAAACCACGTGACAATTCCTGTCCCACTTGCAACCTTAGCCGACAACTCGTACACTACGACTTCTCATCCACTTTTGTTTAAGCGGCTACTATTTGCGCAATGCCCCAGGCTTATGAACTTCATTCCACACAGGTCGAGCTGTATTCAGGTTCATGCGAGTGTCAAACACGAAGGGACACCCCTCTCTTCACAATGCACACAATAAATAGGCATACAACTAGGTTGCACACACACACACACTCGCGCGCATAGGACAGGAAGTCAGCAGAGCTCTGCAAGTCTCCACGGACAACTACCGAACACGTGTAGCAGTGATACTGTACAGAAGACACGTCCCGTGTCTGGACTTTTACTCAGGAACTCTCAACACGTGTGCTCAAACGATAAGTCACTTTTTGGCTTATTCCACTTTTCACATTGTATCTGTTTATACCAAGTGCACCTAACTACTGTATTCATCACATTCTAGTAGGACAGACATTTGTCGGTGCTTGTTACCTTCTGATAATCAACTTAATTACGTCACAACTAGAGCACTAACATTATTCATTCTACGTAATGCGACTTGCGAAGCAAGTATGCTGCCTTTAATATGCTAAGCGTATCTGACATCCGCATCGACGATCCGTCTAGAGAAATTCCGTCTCAAATCCTGCAACTTAACATAAGTGTACAAAACGTTATCCGACAGGTATACACTGAGTCAGTGACTGAAGTTGACCAGATAAAATGAGGGTCAACATTACCAAGGACTTAGCGCTCCGTTTGTTACCTTTTGATAATCAAGTTAATCATGTCACAACTAGAGCACTAACACATCACAAGAGGGAAACTGTTAGAGTTACAATGACATGGGCGAGTAACAGTATGTAATAGCAAGTACGGGGCCCGTGTGTTGGGATTACTCATCTCAAGAGGAAATACTGAGCAATAACTAACCCACATTGTCGAGCAGCATTTGAGCGAACTGCTCGGGTGTCCCCAACCACCATTATGAAAGCTTCGGTATCTTCTGGTGCCGTTTCGCACGATGTTTTCTTGGTACTGCAACGGTTCGGAGTGTGGGCCGTGTGTTGAACAGCGGTATCAGTTGAGGAGGTGGGCCCACGTCGGACATCTGGAATGCGAGATAGGGACAGAACAAATATAGAACATGCTAGGTAATGAAACATTTCAGTGAAGCCATAGGTGTGTTGATGAGACCAGTTTTTGACAGCTGTTCTCCCTGCAAATAAAATCACGACATCATAAGATCTTTATCAAGACGAGTCTTATTCGCACTGCCAATCAGGGCTGAGGTCAAGCGTCGGGACGAAAATAAAGGATAGTACTATGGGAATGGTATGGAATCTAGCTAGACCCCATGATAGTGCACTCATTCATCTGCTTGGTCCGCCCATGTACCTTTGATAGTCACTTGTTTCACTCATCTGTACCCGCCGTTCACCTTGCCACGAAAGCCGTCTCGTCCTACACTTGTGTGTGAATGTGTGCAGCTGACCTACTTACCCGTGCGCGTTCGTGTCCCGTTTGCTGAGCCTACATTGACTTGTTTACTCATGAGTCCCATGTGATCGCACCGTTAATCAGAATCACGAGACAGTCGTCGGAAACGTAGACCGCAACCCACACTACTGAGCCAACATTCCGCTAGCCATTGACTGCTATGCGGACCTTGACACTGCACTGTCTGCCGGTCAGTGACAGACTTACGCCCATGTTGACGCTACGAACATGGACAATTGAGGTTCGTTGTGTAAGTTTGCTCACTTTTGCGCACATAAAATCGCAGACCCAATTATTCCTTTTAATATTCAGCTTCTGCCGAGTCGTCCCAGTTACCCGGTTTGGGCGTTAAAGATGACTGATGCATGTGGCTGGACAGTTTGACGGAAATGGCAAGGAATCTAAATCCGCTATTTGCTCCTTTTTTTCTCTTACCCTAATAGTACCGTATAGAAACCCAGCTCCGACTTTGTTTTGCCTACCCGGAGGTTCTGGTATTACGCGTCACTCGAAGATACCGTTCGACCGTTACAAGTATAGTGATAATGGACCAATGACTGAGAGCCATCTTGTCCAAGACCTACTGTCGAAGAGAGCTCAGCTACTACCGGAAGATTTGTGGTTGGAACGCGGCCTTGACTTTCCGACTGTCCTTTTCTGGGCTTGAACAACCTGACAGTAGATCAGTCATCGTGCTTCCTTGGAGTTGTGTGACAGACAATCAACGAAAGGGTACCGCAGCTGAACGAGGATTAACTTCTATCAAAGACTGGATTGGATTCAGATGCTGAACTAGGCGACATTTAGTCAGCTGACCTTCGGACTGGCATTTGATCTCTCCTGGCGGAAAAATCGGACGAAAGCAAGTGGCCGAATCTCGGAGGTTTATCGCTTATACTCTAGGAATCATCCAAGAGCGATCTGTTATGGGACGCATTCTCAGATTTACTAAAACGAATTAAGGTCTTACAATCTGGAGGACTAGTGATACAGTATGAACGCTGAGTTCAAAGTGGCCCGTGTTGGATCATCGGCCTTGATTTGTTGTTATCTTGAGTAGATGGATAGGAAGAGCAAAACTAGCCAACGTTCTTTACACACTACACCATTTTCACGGCTCTACTTTGATCATCAGCAAGCTTGTTGTAGATTTCCTTCCTCAATCGACTGATGTTTGAAAGGGTTGGGAGCGGGCATCTGCATAGTACTTGCGAAGTTGAGTTTGAGCAAGCAGTACTTGGATGATTTTGTCAACTACTCTTTTGTGGGACGGGTTCAAAACGGTCTGCAGTCAACTAGTAATGCATCGAAAACCCAACTTTCTCCTGAGGTGGATGGCTACAATGTTCCGAGTAGATGTATGTCTTCTTAAACAGTCCAGAACTTCCCACAGAGGCCTTCGGAACTAAAGACAATCAACTACGGTAATTGCTCTGGTTAGATACCGATCAAGAAGGCCAAAACTGTCCCTGGGTGAGGGATATTCCTTCAAGAGAAAGGACAACCAGTGAGGATCTTGTCTGGATCCGTTATGCTACTTTGCTCAGATATAAATAACATATGGAGATGCGTTTACCGTTTATGACATGGCAACCGCGGTTATTGCTAACACGTCTGGGCGGGTCAAAAGACGAAACTCCCAGTTAAGACGAATTGTGAATGTCAGCGTTCGAAAAACTGATTGTTTTTGTTAGTTCTTCAACAATAGCAGGTTCACTGGAACAGAGCGTGTCATTATCATCATTGAGGCCATACTAGATTAGCATGAAGTCAGAGCTGTATTTATTCTGACCCTGCTCTGAACATATGAAGTCCACAGCACTACCACTCCTAAAACGTCAGGTGAATCTATATCTGTGTAGTGTACTACTCATAAGGTTGCTGAAAATCGGTCGACAGCCCACGACCGGTTTCGCCCTTCCACTTCGGGCTCATCAGGTAGGCGCAGTCTCCGGGTTTCCGTCAACCTTATGTTCTACTTGAAACCAAATTGCACGAACTTAGCGAATATACACTCATCTGCAAACTAATTTGGTTCTTTCGAGAGACTCAGGTGAATCTAGTCGTATTCAAGATTTGACCGGATGACAGGGGGAGAACAGTCCAATACTATGGTATCGCGGTCACNGGATACCATCAAACAGGGATGATGCTGCATTACGAATCCGTGCTTTAATGATACCAAAAGTTGTGCAATCTCCCTGCTGACTTCCCTGGATTTTTAGTTTGGCGACTTTCGGTTTGTCCACAGAACTGTTCGTCGCATTAAATCATTACGAGTCATTTGGGCTGCTTGCCGGTTTCGTGAATTACGTAATCACTGCGTGTGTTATCAATTACCTGAAGTTGCTTGATGTAACAGAGCTGTTGCTTGGACAGATACGCCTCGCGCCGTGCAAACTGGGGCGGGGGTGTTCGACGACGTCGTGATTGAGGATTCAGGCGGAGAGCAATCTAAAGAGAGGAAGTGTAGAATCGAAATTTAAAAAGTAGCCAACCTTCGACGTACAGAAAAAAAACACGTCTTGTACGAAAAGTGGGCAATGAACACAATGGGGTCTCTTTACAGCGACCCCTGAAGTCCAAAATGGTTGATCTAGAGGAGTGGACACTTTAGATTGTGTTACGACGCGATGAATCCCTATAGAATCAGTGCAAACCTGATGCCTGCTCTTCCCTTGTGGATAGGAAAAAACGCACGTGATTATACGGAGATCAAATCCTCCTAGTATGCCACAGAAGAGTGGAAAATCTTTCTATGGGGTTGAAAAAAGCGGTTCAACGGTATTTAGCAGATTCTCGTCAGGTGTGTACTGAAGTGAATTTAAACAATACCGGCGAGAAAACAATCATAGGCGGTCAGACTTGTTCTCGCTAACATTTCTAATCAGACCCCAATGGCCAAAGTATGTCTGCTTTATGGTATCACATCAATTTACGTGGTAAACGATCTGGCTGGAATATATAGGAAACTTCGGCTAAGTAGTACCGAACATATGCCAAGTAGAGTGAAGAAACGTTTTGGTCATTCGATATGAACCACAACCGTCGGTCGTGCGTCACTCGTTCAAAAATCGTCATCGTCATTGTACTGCAGGCTTCTAGAAGGCGGTTACTCAAGCTGGCTGAGGTGACGACGATCGAAAGGCCAAAACCAAGTTTGTACAGACGTGAGAAACTTTTCAAGTGCAGTCCGCCTTGTGTTATATTACTGAACATTAGTCCTTTTTGCGAGAGAACATTTCTGTTTCGTTACACTGACAGGAATGTACTTGGCACCGGGACTGGAACAGCACAGAGGCTAAGGTACAACGTCTCGCGATTTTACAAAGGGGGCTTTTGACCCGCAGAGCTGAGCATTATGTCGTCAATTTGACTCAAGGCTATTTCACCAACGGTATTTACTCCGTTTATTTTAGTGACCAAATTCCTTCCTTCCCCAAATCAAGGCGAACGACTGACTGTGATCATTTTACGTCGAAAGTACACGTAATTTTGCATGGCTGATTTAGCTAGCTGATACGTTGGGAATCCTTTCAGTCACTTCATGTGAGTGATATGAAGAATTACCGTTGATAACAATGTTTACTCCCCAGGACTTCCGGTGCATTACTCTACTAATCAATATCAGTCGGTCTGTCCCCCGATTCTCGCCAAAGATAAGCACATACGTTTCTGATCTGCTAGACCAAAAGGGCGATCGGTACCGCTTAATTGAAAATCCGTTTCCCACATTGGACTCACTGTTGGCTTGTTGTTTCCCAAGCTTGTACTCCATGAGAACAGGGTCCCAGGTTCGCGGAAATCTTAGTTAATTATGTAATCGACATCACCATCATCATCATTGTCAGCTGTAATAACCGCGTACTAGTCGTACAGTGGTTGTAACCGCCACAGTTTCGTTCACCGACGATTCGGGGAGATGGGGTAGGTAGCTGCGCATTGGAGGCGGGAGCCGATAAATTAGTGCATAAATACAGCACTGTAAGTGGACTGTCAAGTGGGGGGAAATTGGGAAGGGAGCTATGCATTGAAGGCAGTAGGTTGGATGCATGAGCGCCATTGAGAGCGCGACTGGGCCATATCTGACAATGTCTCTAGCCATTGGTGTGGCCCGTCTCGGGGTCCCCATCCAGGAAGACGACAGTGACCAGCGCAGCGGAGTGTGCTGGTGATGGCTTTTACACCTCGCTGTCAAGTCATTGTTTGACCGCCTCTAGCTCCCTTCCACCGTTCAAGTGGTTGTGCGAAAAGAGCCATTCGAGGAAGTCGGTCGACTGACGTACGCAGCACGTGGCCAAGCCAGCGCAACCGATGCAGTGTAATCAGTTCATCTATTGAGGGTGGGTTATTTCTCCCAAATACCCTTCGACGAACTTCAACATTGCTGATCCGGTGTTCCCACCAGATTCGGACAATGCTCCGAAGACATCGGTGGTCAAGCTGCGTGCAGCGGCCCGGTATCTGACCCATATAGTAATATGGAGCGCGAAAAATGATATTTTCATCCGGATTGTGAAGGCTAGAGCAGCTTTTGTGAACCTGTGTCGCCTGTGGTGTGACATCAGCTTCTCTATCAAGGACCGAGTTTACAATGTAATCGACAAGTAACATAGAAGGAACTTCAAAAGATACCCGACATTCTTTTTATCTAGAACCATACAAATCAATATCAACAACTTCCCGTACACATCCTCATGATGAAGTTTGTTCAGCCTAGAATTAGCACTTTTAAAAATTCCGTAGTTTCTTATCCTACCCGCCATCTGTTGAATTTCATCTTAATGTGCGATGACCATAGACAGTCAAACTCCCTTGTCTGAATGCCTCCATAAATTTTGTTCTCTTATCGATACAGGATGCTCCTCCACGTTTCGATCGATGTAGTTATCAAATCAGCTGTAGATGTGTGAATTTTACGATAAGATTCAGTTCCATCGAGGTTCACAAAACCGGTCATGACTTGGAAAGCGACCAGCCATCCCGATAGTACTCAGGATATGCCATGGTGCAATAATGTTGACTAAACTGATGATATCTAGGAAAGTGTCCAACCGCCGGGAAACGTCGGATTAACGTATTGTGTGCCCCGATCGATGATACCCACAGAACGAAATAAATGAATGATACGGGGCGGACAAATCATCAGATGTGCACAACTTTGCGCTTCGATCATCACACTGGTGGTGGTAGACCACATCAATCGAACTAGATGAATTTCTTAATGCAAAAAACAACAGAATGCACCCGTACGAGCCACAGCCTTCCCAACATTCCAACGCACTTCTGTTGGTGACATCGATCCTCCGGTTCAAACTGCCTTGTCAACCAATAGGATCAGACTGTTCTTTCGGTTATTACTTCACCATTCCTCATATAGGTGAACGTTCAGCCTTTACGACCCCAGGAGAAACTATCAAAATTACGTGTCCCCTGAGAGGGGAATCCTCCTGCTCTGGCACGGGACGCTTGGATTAGATTGACACACCAAGTTAATGCAACAAACTGAAGGGTGCAAACAGAAACACCAGATTACAATTGGGTCGTTTGAAGCTCATACACAGTTCCAAAAGTCGATGAACTGAATTCTGGCAATACTTCGTCTGTGAACATCTATTGCTCTTCGAGCCGTAGTGGCTGGGTTACTGCTAAGGGGAGGGGATGTCATCGACCCGGAGGAAAGAACAACATTTTGAGCAACCACGCTGCCCGGGGATCTAGGACGGGGGTGCTATTTTGTGTTTGGATCCGAAAAGGGAAAATGAAAAAAAAACATTGATTGAATGGCAGTTGGCCATCAAAAAATGACTCACGCGTTAAAACCACTCGTTGTTTTTCCCTTCGCGCCTGTACATATCTGACGGATGTCAAAGGAAGAAAAATGAAAGTGAGAGGGTCAAAGGAAGAAGCCAAATTCAACACATTATCATGAGGGGGATAGAAACAAAGAATCAGTCAACCATGTTCGATTACTGCTAGTACATTTATGAAGACAATACGCGCAAAAAATAACCTGGATATATTCGAAAAATCTGGTTAATGCCTGCATGTGAAAGGGGATTATGGTCGGTTGAACCATCATCGGCAGAAATATACCAGTAACAAGTACCGACGAATGAGTGCCACACAAGTCAGAGGAACGGAGGCTCCAGCCAAAAGGTCGGAAGAAGAGGAAGGCACAGTGAAGACTTTGGATCTAAAAGCTTTGAGGACCAAGACCGCCGGCAAACTTTCAAAGAAAACCCGGGCA
>NW_008751705.1:69342-77348 GCF_000715545.1 Opisthorchis viverrini | reverse complement strand
CAAATTCAACACATTATCATGAGGGGGATAGAAACAAAGAATCAGTCAACCATGTTCGATTACTGCTAGTACATTTATGAAGACAATACGCGCAAAAAATAACCTGGATATATTCGAAAAATCTGGTTAATGCCTGCATGTGAAAGGGGATTATGGTTGGTTGAACCATCATCGGCAGAAATATACCAGTAACAAGTACGGACGAATGAGTGCCACACAATTCAGAGGAACGGACGCTCCAGCCAAAAGGTCAGAAGAAGAGGAAGGCACAGTGGAGACTTTGGAGCTAACAGCTTGGAGGACAAAGACTGCCAGCAAACTTTCAAAGAAAAAGCCGGGCGTTGCCGTGGGTTTGGTCGTTGAACCAAATAAGTCGACTGCAAGCGGTTTAGCATTAATCGGAGTGACGCTGTTGTGCAAGGGTGTCAATGATTGCTGGCTTCACTGCCAAACTTCGCTGTATGATGCACTGATGATATCACCTCGAGTGGTGAGGGAACCTCTGCCAGTGGACTGCTCAGCTCAGCAAACAAACCAGCTGACATTCACACGATCCGAACTACCGAAATTCGCCTTGACAACACACTTGAACACCACATCGAAGTGAGGCGTCATCAGCCGGCCGGACCTGACACCCTTTGCAAGACTTACACAACATAAGCTCAGCGCATTTTAGACTAGGTGGCCCAACTGGGAAAGACATCAAAATCATCGATTAGGTAACCTTTCTTGTCAGGTAGGTGCACGGAAATTCGCGTTGACCACAGCCAGGAAGACCCGCAGATCCCGAGGAACTAGGTCCGACTACACCTGTTAACAATTGGCGTTACTATGTCGTGATATGTCTCCCGCGGAATTTTCGACTGAAGAAGTTGGCGGAGTGGAGAACAACACACTGTCGACATATGGTGATTGTTCGTGCGCGGTGAATGTCGAGAAAATCTGACACGCTCTGTTTGCTGCACCATTGGTCCTGATTCATTCATTCACTAGGAGTTTGTTGCAGTTAAAACTTGCAGCGGCCAGCTAGCCCCTGTTGTGTTACGAAGACACTCGTGATCAAAGGTCGGAGTACGTTCAAAGTAATCGCGGAGAGGAGCTTAGTTTCGTAACCACAAAGTTAGACTGGGTCAGTTGGCTTCAATAAAATTCATTTATGAAGACACAGATTGGCGAATATTGTTCTGTCACGGTGGGGCGAGATGGACCAAGTGGTTACTGACCGGAAGGTCCGCGGTTCGAACCCGACCTCTGCCTCTCGACTTTTCCTGTCTAGGTTTGGGCGATCTGGCAGTATCCTAGCCCTCCTACCTCCTTCGTGTGGCATGGCAGCTAGGCACCGAAAGGGTGCCACAGCTGAACGATTTATTCTTTATTTATCTTATTCTTCTGTGTAAGCACAGCCGCCGAGTTACATTAGCCGATGAGGCGAGCTCAAATCCTTCCATTTGAGGTTTAGAAGAAGCGGGGAGTTTGAGTATCCAAATCTTCCCAAAGGGCCGTTTTTATTCCTGGATTTTGACCCACCTGAAGGTATGTTCCGTGGCGAGGAAGTTGAATAATAATAGATCAAGACGGTAGTCTTAGCGTATTGTAAACTGTCAAGTAACTAAAGTGTTAGAATGAGGAACACGTCAAAAACATTGAACTTTGTTCAGATACATGTATGTAGCAGGGTTATCCTAATTATACAGTTAGAGACCCGCCTGAAATCGGGAAGAAACGGTCCTTGTTGGTCAACGGTGGAGTTGCTAAGGTGCAAGTCACGATGCAAAGGCGTAACATGACTAATGCACTTCCGATTCGGTTGAAGTTTGTCGACAGCTCTCGAATTTATATGCCGCTGTTGTAGCAACTGCGATTGAAACAGTTGCTTAATTACTCTTTCGGATGATTGTGCAATGCGCTCGCCCGAGTGCGTCCTTGTTCCCAGCTGACTTCGAATAGCACTCAGGATAGAACACAAAGAATCAACACCCTGTGGCGACAGACAGCGGGATGAACCTATTCGACAGGTATCGGGGCAGCCCAAGTACAAGCACTTGAGGTGATGTCAAAGACCGAGCATTCACAAAGAGATGTTCACTATTGCGGATGTGGCAAATGGCTCTCAACACTGCCTCTAATGAAGAAGGTCGACTTCTCTTCAGAAGCCTTTCAGTCGAACAGCGATCAAGTCAACCTCACCAGTGTTAGAATGCAAATTGGTGATGAGATGAAGTGAGCGATCAGCTGATCCAACCACCGAATTCGCCATCTAAAGTACCACCTAAAATCAAGGTACCATGTTATCCAACGTTCTTTTCATCCACGCAGTAAAAATAACAAGATCGAAATAAAACGTGGGATAAATTCACATTCAGATCGCGCTTGGATGCAACAAGGCAAGACGTCATTAGTAGTGCAAGCTAGGATGACCGATCAACCATCTACACTGTCTCATCAAAGGACGTGTAAAAAGGGAAAATAAAAATTCCATGACTCCTGAATCTTGCCAGTAAACAAGGCTTTGCGGATAATCCAATGCCGAACTAAGGAAGTCGTTGCTGCGCGATGTAGCTAGCTGCAGATCGAACAGGATTCCAGCTGTTGGTGCTACTCGCCTTCCAGGACGGGGACCGCGGGATCCTCACTGTGCCTGGTTGGAGACACTACAAGATGTGGCTGCCAACCGATGTCAGTGGCGTTCTTCTTGTCAGTTTCTATCCAGATTGCCAGAGTGAATGTCTGGAGGTGTAGGCACCTCGGAATGATTGTATTAAGCTAGCACTAAGTCCCTTCCCCGTCCACCTTTACTCTTTTCTTTACAATATGGCTTTCAAATAAATCGTGGTTGTACGGCAGTGAAGCATCCTTGTTGAACACTGATGTCATGCTGTCGATGATGATGATGCAGCTCCCAACGTAGTGGGTACGAGAAAAGTTCCCGAACTTCCAAATTTATAGTCATTCGATTAGTGGAGGTACTCCGAGCAAGATGAAACCGAAACGAGGCCGCTGGCGCCACATTCTCCCGCCACTATTCTCAGGTCAATCGATCCATCTATCGGAAAGGCGTACTGAAATCTGTTCAATACTGCACCCGAGCAGCAATTTACGAACCATTGGCGAATACGCTTCCCAGTAGGCGGACAGCTGATCAACCAGGAAAAATCCAAAAATCCTGGGCAAATCACTCAGTTATAACAGAGTGTAGCGTCTGAGGAATCCGTCTATTTAATGCGTGTAAAAAAATTCCAGAAACAGCGCGCTCGTCAGTCAAACTGTTGTTAGGTACATGTTCACGTAGTGTGTTTATACACTGCTAACGAGGTCAGTAGACCGGAAACGTTAATGGCAAACGAACAATAACGGTAACGACCGAAATAATAGATAAGACGACAGAAGTGGATTTAGATGGTTTCCGTCTGGCGCGGACTGTGGTAACCGGGCTAGCAATGAAGGATTTTAGCTTGCAAGACCATTGCAATCAACCGAAGAAAAGACCATGGTGAATACAGTAGGGATGGGATGATCTAGGAATATCATCGTCATCATCATCATCATCATCACGGACAGCATGACATCAGTGTTCAACACCGATGCTTCAGTGCCGTACAACCATGATTTATTTGAAAGCCTTATTGTAAAAAGAAAAGAGTAAAGGTAGACGGGGGAGGGACTTAGTGCTGGCTTACTACAACGCATTCTGAATAAAAATTGACAACAAAACGCCACTGACATCCATTAGCAGCCATACATTGCAACGTCTCCAACCAAGCGCAGTGAGGATCATGCGGTCTACATCACCATCATAAGCAACACCAGAGAAGAACGCTGGCGCTTCACTGCCGTACAATCATATCAGTTTGTTTGGAAAAAAGCCTTACAAAGAATAGAAGTTCGACGGAAGTAGAATAAAACTAGTACAAACATCCAAGCAGCCTACATCTTCAACACTCAGTGAAACATTCTGGGTAGAAACCGACAGTATGGACACCGCTGACGTTGGTTAACCGCCACATAGTTCATTGTCCCCAGTCAAGCACATGGAGGATTACATGGGCCTCTGTCTGGAAGGCGAAGAGACTATGGGAAATTTTTCGAAACATATTCTGTCCTCTTCTAGTTTTCTGCTGCTGTGCAGAAAACAACGTCCCTCGGCAGATGGTGACTGGGTATGTGTGGCACACGACCTAGCCGCCTTAGCTTGCAGTGTTGGATGTAATTCTTGGGTTGGCTGAGACAGTTGTTTCTCCCACCAAGATAGAGGTAAATACGTTTTACAGTCACCGACTACGGATTTCACCCCTTATTCTTAAATAGGACGGACAAGAGTTCTTCGGAACCAGTAGCTTGAGGGAGAGAAAAGATTTCTGAAGCCGTCAGCCAGTTTCGTGAAGGGAATCCGACTGAGCAAAAACAGGTGACCTGTTAAATGGTTGATGTTTATCCCTACGACTCAGGCATCTTTTTTCGGAGATGACTTTGGTAATTTTTTTCGCCCACTTAATACTTTTTGGGTCTAATGCGCGTATCATTTATTTAATACAGTTTTCGCGCATTCCCAGAGTTTTTCGCTTTCTTCATTTTTCGGATCTCTCGGCGCACCAAGCTTCTCGATCCGCAGAGCTATTCTATTCAAGGTTAACAGTTCGTCAAAATATATTATACTCTCGAATAGAGGAAAAGTGCTAAGTTTTGGGTTCGCTCGAGATCCGCTGCTCATGTATACTGTATTGTGCCATCCCACAAGCATCTTGTAGAGTTACGGACAGCGATTTCCGGTAATCAACAGCAAAAGACGGATTGTTCGGAGGAGACTTTGGTAGGTTTCCTCCGCATTAGGGCCCGAGAGATCCCCAATGGCAAAATGAGGTGTGCACATCTTGTGTGCCCCTAAATGCGCAGAGCCAAGACCACCGCGTGATCAGAACGAGCGACAATCAGTCATTGTGCCATGTGACCTACAGCTAATGACGATGTAGTCTATCTGTGCTGGAGTCTGGTTCGGCGCACGTTTTAGCCGACCGGCTTCGGTTGTTTCGGAAGTTGGTGCCGCACATAAACAATCTGTAGTCGGCATACAATTGCAATAGGCAGATGCCATTGTCCCTGTGTCCCGATTCCAATAGAAGAGGACCACCCGGACGATCCTGTCTACTTTCGCAATCATACCCCCGGTAACCACAACCATATCAGATCTTTTTGTCCGTCAGGACTAAAAGCATCGTAAAAAGTGTCCTCTAGAATGTCAGAGCTACAGTAAACAGGACGTAAAGCAGACAAAATGAGCAGACAACAATTATCGGCGCGTTTAGGGCATGCTCTCACAGACGCTGCCAAACGAACAAAGACGAAAGAGGTTAATCAATCAAGCAGAGACCCTCCGGTTCCATGGTTTAAGAAATACTGGCCCCGATAGAAACACCTACTTCTGGATCAACAGAGCCCAACTAAAAGCGAGGGAATACCGACGAAGACATTAGTTCAATAACCGCACTTAATTTTTAAATACTCATCTCAGAGAAATAGCACACCAACGGAGAGTGAGTACAGCGTACAGAGCAAGAGCAGTCTGTTGCCCGAACTTAAGGGTTACCAGACAAACTGAGTGCGGGGGTTCGAAGGATGACTTCAAAGTGTGTGTTACCGTTGCAGTCGAGTTAACTGTAGCTACTACAGCTAACGGCACTCGGCGGCGAACCGAGTGCGAACCTTACGTAGGCTTTGAGAGAAAAGCGGGGAGGAGGCAAAGAACGGCAAGTAGGTGAAAGAGAGACAAGGGAGGTGTCAGCAGCAGCATGTTTTCGCTTACTCGCTCTGGCTGCATGCAGCAAGTAAGACGTCACATGGCAATCGATTTGGCATGAGGTCATCTCTTAGTGTGCGATTCATGGTTTAATGTGGTCTGGGATGCTACCCAGACCCAGAAAAGAGGACGATAGGGTCCTCAACTAAAGTCTTTGGACCAAAAGCCTAACCTAAAGGCAGTGGTGGTAAGCGATACAATCAAAGCGTGATGAGGAACTAGTTGAGTCGTGGAGTGCGTATGCACGGGTTGACTGGGTTGCCAACTGCAGGATGGACAGGATGACGAATGGGCGTGCGGGTACATGACTGGTTGTGGTGATACTCTTAATAACGGGCACAGTTGGAGGCAGGCAGTCACTGTGTTATTGGAAGCGTTCTTGTGGAGTGGTGTAAAGCGGAAGCATGAATCGATGAAAAGACGTGATAAAGACATGACGCAAACACAATACACCGGAAGTATCTGGGTAAGGACTGATATGGCGAAAACAACGCCGGTTTCTATAGCGTCAGTTCAACGACCTACGTATTATTTATTGATTTGCATCGACCGGATGTACTATGATGAGGTCTACGTGCAACCAGAAGAGCGACGGACGCACTCTACAATTTGACGACCTCCAGCAACTGTGCTGGAGGTGTGTAGGAAGGATGCCTAAATATATGCGTGTACCGACCATGCACCGAGTGTCGTAGTGGATAGTTAAATAGAGTTCAATATAGCGCAATGACCGAGTCGGCCGGCTGCTTGAAGTGTACACTGAAATGCATACGTGCGTAGTTGGAATGAGCAGATTGATTAGTAATTCATTTGGCTTCCTTCTAGGTCACACAATGTTTTTAGCAACTACGAAAACAAAGGAAATCACAGAACACCGAGAAACTACAAGACAGAACGGACAAACAAGGACAGGTCAGTGAGAAGACGACTTAAGGTGAAGACGCACGCAAAGATTATCGAGAGAATCGATAATTGAACAAACATACATGCTCACCTGTGCTCAACAATGTAGCTAATTGAACAAAGGTAGACTGAAAAAAGTCAGTGAACAATACACAACCCCATTGCAATGTGTGCTCAAGCGTCCGCAGTGAAGATTACCGGTAGAAAGACAGGTCTCATTTGAGATGGCTGTATGAATGTTACACGGCTCACTATATCACACATACCATATATATATATATATATATATGTATATATATATAACCATTTACTGAATGAAGGGAACAAGTATTCAGCCCACGTAAGGATCAACTGACACGGGTGTTCTTAAGAGAGTGGACCTTACTGTCGTGTGACGTTTTGCGCATCTCAGCGAACTATTGAGCTATAATGGAGGGTCTCCCCACGATACTCATAGTGTCTCTCGTAAGGTTTGTTAATAGTTAGAGGTCTAACGAACACAGCTTCTTGGTGCTCTAGATTGGGGGTTGGAACATGTAACGACCTGTTCCGTAGAAATGGTAATGAACCTGACCGGGAAGTCCTGACTGGCAGGTCAATCGATCATCACAAACAGGACAGTTACTGGGTCGTCGTTCGATGAGTCGGGCACAATCACATCGCTCAAATATGAACCAGTTTGCCTGTTCAGACGTGAAAATTCTGATCTGCTTTGGTGGAGTAGTGGTTACACGCTCGCCTCGCATGTCAGATGTCCGGGGTTCAAATCCTGACACGGCCATTGGATATGCACTGCTGATGAGCTTCAATAAGAGCGAAATTCGAGTCCAGTGCTTCCCTTTGATGTGGACTCACCGGAATAATTAGGCCAGAACAGGAGGACAGCCGTTCAGACGAGAGTGGTGCGACTACCAACAAGCGAAGGAGCATCTGAGGGCCTCCCTAAGCTAGCAATGAACACCTAATTCCCAATTCACCAATGGTAAATGAGACAAACAAACGAGAAAAGTAACGAAATTTCCGGTGAATGGCTAGGGGATATAGTAAACTTAATCCCACAGACCGTACGCATCACCGCTCCCGATGAAGACCATCTCTCACACCGGCCTAGTGAGATTTGCTTTCAAATTAATTGATTCCTTTCTTCTATTTTTTATTTTGTACAGCGCGATTCCCCCTTTTTTGTTATTTTGGTCTGTGCCTATACCACCCTTGTTGTTTTTGACCTGAACATAAACCGTTCTTTGATCTTGTCATCGGACGTGCTGTTTAAGTTCACACGTGGTTTCGCTAGCTTGTAAACACGTGGCTC
>NW_008751705.1:65512-68638 GCF_000715545.1 Opisthorchis viverrini | reverse complement strand
TAGAGTCTCTTCCAAATGCTCCACCATCAGATGTGAACTCATACTGGGACGAGATTGCCACCTCTTTGCATAGTGCTGGAAATTTTGCCTGAGGCACGGCACCACCGGGTGCACTCAAGCACTGGATATCAGAACGAACGGTGGCACTGATTAAATCTCGGGGAAATATGCCACCTGGCCCAGAGCATAACTTGATGCGAGGAATTAAGAGAAGTCAAGTAAAGGTGAGCGTGCAAGCCAACCGTAAAGTGCGGTGGAAACAAAAAGCCAAGGAAATGAAATAGGCCCAGAAAGCCAGTAATGCCCGAAGATTATTTCAGTTGATCCGTGTGACCGGGACCCGGAAACCACCTGTGAGTGAAACCATGAAAGATCGGAAGGGAGTGATTATCTCGAATAAACAAGAACGCCTCAACCGTTGGGCCGAATGCTTCGAAAAACAATTGTTCTGGCCACCAGCTGGCAACCATGTGGAACCCACAGGTGACGTAGAGCCATGGACGGTGAACGTGGGACCGCATACAGCCTCGGAGGTTTACGATTGCATATTTTCTCATATGCGTCACCGAGTCCCTGGTCCAGATGATCTCCCACCCGGATTGTTCAAAGATGGGGGTGAAGTCCTCAGTCAGCGCTTGTCTGATCTGTTTGCTCGCATTTGGGAAAAGGAATCTGTCCCAGACAACTGGGGAGAGCTAGTGATAGCGCCCATTTTAAAAAAGGGGCTCGCAGTGAATGTGGCAATCACAGGGGGATCAGCTTGACCCCGGTTGTAACGAGACTGTTGAAGTCACTGGTGCTTTGGTGCTACTCACCTCCCAGGATGGGGACCGCGTGATCCCCATAGCACCTGGTTGGAGGCGCTGCAAGATATGGCTGCCAACAGATGTCAGTGGCGATCTTGCTGTCAGTTTCTATTCCGATTGCCTGAGTGAATATTGGGAGGTATAGGCACCTCGGAATGATTGTGGTCAACTAGCACTAAGTCCCTTCCCCATCCACCTTTATTCTTTTCTTTACAGTAAGGCTTTCAAATAAATCATGGTTGTACGGAAGTGAAGAGTCGGTGTCGAACATGGATGTCATGCTGTCCACGATGATGATGACTACTCTGAAATGAAAACAATGCTGTTAGGACCTAATGCACCAGTGGTATTGTCATGCCAAAAATCCACTGGTTCAGAAAGATCGACTCAGTGGTTAAGGAACAAACTTAAAGACCGAAAGGTCTGCGGTTCGAACCCAACCTCAGTATCTCGATTGCTCCTGTTTAGGCTTAAGCATCCTGACAGTCCTCGTCGTTCATTAAAGTGACATCGTACCAAAAGCACCACTGATGTGGAGGTCGAACACTTCAATCCAGGGAAGTGTGATCATTTGCAGACTTTGCTAAGTTCCGGCAGATGCCACACAAACTGCCTCGACGGTCAAGCTAAAGTTTTTGCTGGGTTAGTCCGTCAATAGGGAGCAGAAGGGAACGCTCAATATGAAACCTATGAGCCCATATTATGAACGAAAGTATACTCTTCGGGATAGAGTGAGAACTCCAGACATTCGGCCACCTTCCCCAAACACCATCCTTCGAAGGATCGTCTTATGACTTTCGGAAAACACAATTTCGTGTTGTAGAACTTGTGGGAATGTTTGCATCCTCGGCCACCAAACGCTTGCTCGATGCTTGAATTCAGTGCCAGAATGTTTAATTCTCACAGAGACTATCTGTGGAGACCTTCTCCATAAACATGACGGCTAGTCACAAATCGTTGCTTATTCGACCGTGGGGCAGGGAAGAAACCTGCTGGGGTACAGACATATTTCTCAGACTTATTTCCATGCGTTCATCTCAATAATATGACAGGAGGAGAAGCCATCTCCCAAGGCTGAAAGCCCTCTCTGTCCCTCGCACTTATCGGTTCATCACTGGATTACTCTCTCTTGGAGATGACATTTGGCTGAAGTTGGGCTTCAAGTTGGGTAGAAAAGGATTTGAATGCTGTTTTCGGATCACATCATTGTCCTAGTGCTCACTTGATAACCCTTCGATGTAGCTGACGAAGTAACGAACGTTCAGAAGGGTCGGACAACCAAAACAACTGTTGGAGACAATGCTGTTTACTTAACACGGCTTCCGTGCTGAGAAGATAAACTTTTCCAGCAGCCAGGCAAGCGGCAATCGTAAAAGCGACCATTGGTTTGATTTCTTGAAAAATCTTGAATACAACCCATTCGTATTTAGACAAGCAGACTTGATCGATGGCAACGATTAACAAAAAACCTCGGTGATAAGCCAAAATGAATCCAACAGCCAGACAAAAAATCAGTTGGGAGCAAGGCGAAGTAAGGCGTGGAGTAAGTTTCACTCCCTAGGGAAAAACTCACATCGTACAGCCGTAACACCCTTCCGGTGCCTAGCTGCCATTAAACCCGAAGAATGCGCAAAGGCTGAGAGGCCGTCAGGTTGCCGCAAGCCAGACAGGAAAAGTCGAGATGCTGAGATTGAATTCGAACCACGGACCTTCCGGCCAGTAAGTTCGTGCTTTATTCACCGAGCTATCTCGAGCTCATGAGCCCACATTGGTATTTTTTCGAAATCATAACGATATGACCAACGTGGAGCAATCTAATTTCTTTGGTAATTACACACCCTTATAACCAAAGGCACGGGTGATTCACGAAGGGTGCAGCGCAAATTGAGCTTACTTCGACAACCATGTCCTTGATAGGATAAAATTAATGACAGACGACTACTGACTACTACTTATAAGTAGACTGGCTAGACCCCAAAAACAGGTGGGAGAGATCACGTCCACTGGTCACCCAGGCCCGGATCGAAAAAGCAAACACGACGTAAGCCGAGGTGCCTCAATAGAAAGCTGAAACTAACTCGACTTTATATCCTGTGCAACGATGCTGGCTTTCTGCTAAAAGTTCAACATGCCATGGGATAACGTAATAATGAGTCATTTGAGATGAATGCATTATAAAAAAATACAATGCAGTCTTACTATGGAAAGGGCGCAGACAGAATGTACCCAAGAGGATACACCGGGACGTGTTTTGCATAACTGAGAAGAAACAACCAACTGGATTCCCAACCGATATGGAGCAAATGGGAGTGGACCACAG
>NW_008751705.1:49939-65224 GCF_000715545.1 Opisthorchis viverrini | reverse complement strand
AAACGATAGAAAGTCTATGATCGACGTAAGAAAGCTCTGACCAGCAAACTCAATCGGATCAAGGATATCTGTTTCCCACGGATGAGGGAAACCGAAATGGATTGTTGGAGACAATGATAGACGCATTCCCGTAGTCAATTGACGTTTGAACGTGTAGCTGTCCAACCTCTCACCTCTACAGGACTTAGCATCAGTATGCCGTTTAGGGCAATTTATCGTCAAGGAATGACAGTTCCCCTTTCTCGACAGACGAAACTGTAGCAGCTGGAACAAAAGAGCACTGGCACATCGTTTGTACCGGAATAACTACAAGAATATTTCGAGTAGAAGTGAATGAATACCAGAAAAGTGAGCTTCGCATAGTGTTTCCCAGGAGATCGTCATTGCAATCTCCCATACTGGAGAAATGTTTTCTCCCTCTTCGGGGATGGCACTGAGAAGGGTTTCTTCCGAGCAGTGGCATACATCGAAGGTGTCTTTACAGGTAGACTACCGTAGGTAGATGTGTTATGATAGAATGTAGATGCAGAAACCCAAGCACTTCTGCACGCGCAGTGCTTGTTGAAGGGAGAACACGCTAAGTGAGGATTCAACGGACCTTGAGCGGATAGAGGGAGGGTGTTGCACTGATTACACAGTCTGCTCAACAAAGGCCTTCATAGCAAGAGAAAAAAATCGAACCCGGACAAAATACGCATTTGTGAAGCATCGCTGTACACGCGTAACGTTAAAAGTTAGAAATAACGACCAATCTGTCCAGTAGACGGTGAAAAACTTCTGTCGATTTGGAAAAGTATTGCTTGACAAAAAAAATGACATTCCAGATTTTCGGTACACTGCCGGCGTTCGATAAATGCGGTAGGAACCTGATTGCATGGGTCACTATTCGTTTTCGGACATATCAGGGGCAATGACAATTCTAGAAATGAGGAACCAATGGGATGGAAGTACAGTCGTCCTCTTGTGGTGGCACGATTTCGAGACAAGTGCGTGCTTGTGGGCACGCAAGCACCTGGGCAGCAGCGTCCGGTACACAGCTGTTTCGCGCTTCGATCGTACCGATGACCATGGGAACATGCCACAGTTTGCGGACAAAATAAAAGTTCAGCCAAATGTCATTTTGCCGAAATGATTACACATAGCTACTCTGTTTAGAGTGAATCATCATCTTAAGCCGCCATTTTTACATGTCTTTGGCGTTTTTTCGATGACCTTGGGCAAAACGCAGTGCGTTATGGCGGCGAACATCCACAGACCGGTTTTTAAGACAATTAGCTGCAAAGTTAGAGCCCCCAACTGTTGAGGTAGGACGACATCCACAGGAAAGATCCCCGAAAGTGAGAACACACAGGTGCCGTCGGGAAATCAGACCAGTCGGACACAAGTAACATAACCGTAAGCGTCCACAAACGATTCTAAGAACAGGGGATTCTACCACCAAGGTGCGTCATGACATAAGATACGCTTAGTGTCAAGAGCATTTCGTACATCGATCTACGATCGTGTTGCTCCTATTTGTGAAACACAAGAAATGAAGTCGGAAAATCACCATTCCTTAAACTGAAAAAAATCGCACACTTTGCAGCGGAAACCCTGGATAACGATGCTTTATCAAGAAACTTGTAAAATGGGGGACATTTTTTGGTCCTACAACAAAATGAAGTACAGTGAAGTGAGTTGGCACGATCGACTGAAACAGGGTTTGAAACTGCTTTGTTAATCACTAGGGCTGAAAACAAGCACGAAACGTCACCCCGTATGGACACCTGATAAGGCTGGCAAGCCCAAGAGGGGCTACCGTGCAATCAATACGGTTGGGGTCGGGAATTCGTTCTGAAGTTGATTTGATTGACGCGGCATTACGAGACGCAAACACAAGAAATCGTCCCACCAAGCGACCACAGAACAGCGATGGGCAAAATTCAGGGATTTTTTTATACGTCATTCAATCCCCGGGGCACATCACAAACAACGGAACTTTGTTTGTGTGCAAGAGGATTCTTCCAAGCCAATCTGTTAACAAAACAAACACTGCATGGATGCGCACTCAGACATGCCTCCATATTTGGTAGACAAATTGGAGAGACTATTCAGTTATTATTGACGAATGATGTTTTCGTGTTCGCCCCATGTTCGCTAAACAGTATTTCGTCAACGAAAAGAATGCGCCAAACGTACTCACACCGATGGTGCGATTTTTGAGGCACGGATTTCGTCATTCCAATTTCTGTTCGAGGGAACAAACTCCTCGCAACCTCACAAGAGAAGAAGGGAATCTGAGCCCCCCCAAGGGAAATATCGCCATGTTCCTTGGCAGTATCACGTGCTATTGTATCTCAATCCGTTTTGGGAAACGCAGAACGGTTCACTAAGAGTAGGCTCCATCTGTGAGTTATCTGTTTTTCAATAGCGAGCTAACTCCATTCAAAATGTCACCACAATTCAATGGTACCATTTTAAGGGGAACAAACTGAAACGGATGAAATGTGGGCGAATACTAAAAATAGCCGGAAGTTTTCCATCCTGAGAATTGTTTAAGCACACAGGTCCCTAAGAACGTCTCGAATTGGAAACAACCTTCCACATCATCATCAGCACTTCCTACAAAGGCCCATACTTTCGCCAAATACCCTGATTTGCACACCTATTTGGTCTTAGCGAGGGAATCGGTAGAATCTCAGCCCGACCCCTCGTTTAAGGTATTCCCCAACTAAGAGTGCCGCACAAATGCTGCCTCATGTTTCAGTTGGTAGGGCATTCGAGAAGGAAACTACCCACAACGTTGCTGAAAGTGAAGCATGAGGCAGCACGCTCAGTTGCCTAAGAACATCATAAACGAGAGATTCAGCTGGGTTCCAGGCGAGTCCGTCGTCGAAACCAAGTTGGTATGCGAATGAGTGTACTTCGCTAATTTCGTGCAATTTGGGTTCAAGTAGAGCATAAGCTTGACGGGAATCTGGGGACCGCTCCTACCGGATGAGCCCGAATTGGAAGGTCGGAATCGGTCTTAGGCTGTTGAAGAACTTTCAGCAACTTTATGAGTAGTGTGTTACGCCGATAGATTGGTTGGATGAAATTTCTACTGGAATTTCAAAGCTCTACCTAACAGATACAGGTTAAAGCCAGGAGTGAGAACTGTTTTCGTTGAATAATACACTCGTCTGCATATCGATTTGGTTTTGAAGGCAGACGGGCCTGGAAACTAGCTGAATCTCATGTTAACGATGTTTCTTTTTCAACTGAATGCGCTGGACCAGGCCCTCTCATGTTTCAGCCTTAACGATATTCTAGATATCGCATCAAAAACAAGAGATTCAACTGGGTTCCAGGTGAGTCTCGCAGACGAGTGCATACATCAATGTCGTGCAATTTCGGTTCAATTAAAACACAAGGTTGACGGTTGCCCAGGCGATTAGCGCCAACAAAGGCGAAACCGGTCGTGGGCTCTGGAAAGGTTATCAGCAACCTTATGAGTAGTGTTGCTTCAGAAATACACTGCAATATTTCGAATATCGTACCAACTGAAACATGAGGATGCTCTTGTGCGGTATATTTGCTTGAAGAAGACCACAAACGAGAGATCCAGCTGGGATTCAGTTGAGTCTTCCATTGAAGAGAAATTAGTTTGCAAATGAGTATAGTTCGAGCTTCCAGTAATTAGGGTTTGTTGTAGTGCGAGAATTCACATTCATGTATTTTTTGTCATTTTCTGTTCTCATATGAATATGGCAAAGCAGCACAGAAGCGACAGATTTGACACACGACAGGCAACGAAAACAAGTAAGAATTCTTACCTTCCATATATTAAGGGTTATTGATTTTTCCAAGCATACAGTGTGGTTGAAGTGACTGGTTTCATCGCATTCTGTCGTGCGTTGTTGAAAACAGCCAGAGAACATGAACAGTTTGTGTAGTGGTGTGTCAAAAGCGTAGGCTACACCCCAAATTAGGCGTCCCTCTCAAGAGTATAAACTCTCCTGAAGATGGGACAATTTAGCGTCCTCTGTGCGCGCTTCTTTATGAGAAGTGAACGAGACGAGAATCGGTCAGAACTAAATCGCCGTATTCCAAAAGGGGATGTTGGAGAACCTAAGCGAGACATATCTAATCTTGGCTCACCCAATGATATCTGCATGATCGTAACGACACTATTGAGAACCATGCCCTCGTTGTTCTTCTTCGCAACTTTATCGTGACTATTGACGAGGAATTCGAGTGCAAATAGACCAATTAGTCCGGGATAAAGGCGGTAAAGTTGATCGTTTACAAGTGAAATCTCAACCGAAGTGTTTTCCAACTCAATTGAAGAGTGCACACAACAAAGTGAGGCAGTGTTAAATGGTGGCAACATTACTCTTGTGTCAATTCAATGGGATGTTCTAACATCGCAGAAGAACTGAACGACCTTGTGTGGCGACGAGTTGGTACTTTCACAATCCATCGAGTCATACTGAAGGACCCCTATATGACGCATGCGGGACCTTTCGTAGTAGGTTGGTCAGTGCACAGCGGTTCGACGAACCAAGGTCGTCTAACCCTCCAGGCCGGGGGTACAGACGGTTTTGCTCTATGATTGTGAGACGTGGTCACTGCGAGTAGCGACACTGAAACGTAGTCGGCGTTTTGACAACCGTCGCCTGAGAATCACAGGTCGTGTAGACAGACGCCAGCGAGAGTAACGGGGGAGAGCAGAGCTTGCAAATGAAGGTGTTCACCGCCACCGCAAGTTGTGATGTCTCGATCAGCTACTGAACACGATGGATCATAATCAATCTCGCGCTTTATACAGGTCAATATGTGGCCAGGGCTTCGACCTGGGACGGGGATATGTCAATCAGTACAAAGTCCAGGTGCCTTCCAGGATGCGCTTGAGTGGTCCTCGACGTTCCTATTCGGTGTCACTGCCGTTTTTGTTGTCAGTTTCTGACCGGAATGTTTGTAATAAATGTCTGGAGATGACCTGGAATGAGCTAGTACCGAGTCCCTCCTTGTCTTCTCTTTAACAATAAAGGTTTGAAATAAGTTGTGGTCGTATGGCAATGAGGAGTCAGTGATGTCAGTGATGATAAGGCTGCCGATACATCCACCGTAGGATGAAGACCGCTCAGATTAGGGAACCGAAACACCTAAAATAGGGGTATGTACTAGAAAAAGCACAGAACGGAGTGTCGTTGGAGCGTCTGTTCTCTGAACATGACAATCAGGTGCATCATTGCAAGGACAGGCGAGAGTAAAAACAACGTCATGACAGCGCCGAGGTAACGTTACCACGCCTGAAGATAGAACATTTGCAACCAAAATGCTTGACCCCCCTCAAAGAAAAATGACTGAACCCACGCTTACGCTTCATAGGCCGACTGATTGGTACTGATCGCATTCCCATCTGTCTCCAGTTCGGCCACAACATGCGACGTTTCCATCTCGTTCCGAGCGAGTTGTTGACGCAAGACCGTGTGTTGAAGGCAAAGGAATGGAAGGCTGAAGAATTTGTGCACATATCGAAGCCCGAATCCGTTTAGCATGGAAGCTTCGCAGTACTGAACGCGAAATGCCCGTTTAGGAGATCTTAAAAACAAAAATGAGGGCGGAGTACATTGGACGATGGCTAGATATGGGTTTACAGTGTAGCAACCAGCAATAAATGGATCTGTCCACCGCTTAGGACTCAAAACGATCGATTGAGGCTTTTTATTGCTTCAATCATCCGCGCACGGATTTCAGGAAGCTGTTGCTGTTTCGATTCTTGTTTGTTACAGGTAGACCACCCACCTGCCAGTTCCTGTTCCGCATAGGCGGAACAGAAGATCCGTAAGCTACTTCAGGAGGACGAGTCTAACGCTGCTGAACATCGTACTGCCTGATGATTATTTAAACATGGATGGATAGAAGGTTCATTGTACCTAGTTTCATGATCCGCTGAACTGTATTCATATAACTCTCGTGTAAACGGTTCTCCCTCTGTCCCGTTATGATCATTCTAGTGAATTCGAAAGCAGATATAGACTAGGGTTTCGCTCCCACAGGAACTCGGGGTTCAAACTCCGATGATCGGACATGCATGCTTCTACCGCGTCGATGGCATTTGAATCATGATGCAATAACACATGAACATGCTTGTATTGTGTGCGAATTGTGGGAGAAAGGTCAGATAATCTCCCATTTGTGCCGATCAATGGTTGCCCAGGACGGGTAGCGCAAAAAACGCTCTGGATTGGCCAGACAGTTTTCAAAAATACATTGGGGTTGCATGGATCATTCATTGCCTATCTACCATACTCATCTCTGAACAATCCTTTCCGTGTCTTACTCAGTCCAGGTCAAATAGAGTTTCACCACCAAACAGGCTCATTGTAGAGTGTAGCCAAGGCCGTAGCGAGCTCCACTGAAATGAAGCACGAGTTAAGTGGGTCAACGATATCTTCGACAAAAACACTCATTTCTATTTCAATTTAGTTCTCACCGGAGACTGAATCTCCGGCTTATGATATTGTTCAACTGAATGTGCTGCACGAAGGCTACCTCAAGCTTCCGTTCGTACGATATTCAAGATGTTGCAGTATATTTTCATACAGGAAAACTACTCACACAGGATTGATGAACGGCTGTCGAAGAGTTTTTTTAAGCAACCTCCATGGGTTACCGCTACTTCCGCAGCGCACACTGGATGCACGTTAACCGTCGAACGGAGACACGCCCACATTCTTACATGACAGGTCTGCTCAAACGAATGGTGTAGGTACATCTACACAAATGCAACACAACAATGTCTTCATGGCTGTTGCGTCAACGAAAGGGAACACCACGCGCCATAATCGTGTGAAATGTATAAATAGAATCAGGGTGGTTTTTAAGATTTCACCGATACCGAAAATGAGGGCGGCTACGTGTGGGGGACTAGAAATCCAAAATCAATTGGGTGGAGGTTGTTTGTGAAAGAAGTTGCTATGTATTTACTTCGGACGAGACGTGCATATCGCAAGTTATCGACATGCGATCGATCTCCAATCGATGTTTTTGTCTTATCACACAATCCTAAATTTTCTGTGAGTGGGGAATAAGCCTGATGGAGACTAAGCCGGAGTTTTCACTAGTCTTGAAAGCAATTCGATACGTGTTCCGTCTCACATTAGCTCCAGAGAACTAGGAACGTGCATGAAGAGTCCTATATGAGGCGGCGATACATTGCAAACGAAATGGTCAGTATCCCCACTGCGTAGTTATGACAGCAAAAATTGGGTACTTTTGACATACTACAAGGCACTAGGACATCCAGGCGGTTCTGTGAGACTCTCAACCTCCCTTGAAAATGATTAGCGTCTTGAGATAGCTCAGTGGTTAGGGCACGAATTTACTGACCGGAAGGTCCGTGGTTCGATTCCAACCTATGCATCTAGATTTCTCCTGTCTAGGGTTGGGCAACCTAGCAGTATCGCTGCTCTTCCCAATTCAGTACAGTCCAGACTTGATACTCGTTCAGAGGGCTATCCGGTGAACCTGACCGTCACGATCATCTGCATTCCCACTTCTTTATCGAACCTCTCAGTCAAATATGATTTCAGCTACGAGCTACAAAGATTGGTCGACCGAGTGCTAAACCTCAATATCTTGCAGAATGTGAGAAATGGTGCCTAACAGGACATCATCCATCAATTCTTGGGGCGTTCTGCCTGAGAAAACGCTGTCAGAATGGTAATCAGTTAACGTTATAGCGTTCGATCGAATATTGCCTGTCTCTCGGAGACACAAATTCTTGGTTTTAGTCCCCAATGCTTCCGAATTTCTGTAACGAATGATAACTCGGGCTTACATTGTATGGCTTTTGCCCTTAAAACACGTGCCCATGTCACCTTGCTCTTCCCAATTCAGTACAGTCCAGACTTGATACTCGTTCAGAGGGCTATCCGGTGAACCTGACCGTCACGATCATCTGCATTCCCACTTCTTTATCGAACCTCTCAGTCAAATATGATTTCAGCTACGAGCTACAAAGATTGGTCGACCGAGTGCTAAACCTCAATATCTTGCAGAATGTGAGAAATGGTGCCTAACAGGACATCATCCATCAATTCTTGGGGCGTTCTGCCTGAGAAAACGCTGTCAGAATGGTAATCAGTTAACGTTATAGCGTTCGATCGAATCATAATACCTAACTCACGTTTCTCGTATCAGAGAGACATCTGTGCATTTGGTATTCCAATGGCAGTCGCACTGCCTCTGCTGGTCGCAGCCCTATGGGCATGAAGACTGTAGATCCAACCGTGGAGCAGACGAATCTAAAGGCGCAAGGTTCAAACTCAAACACATCGTTCGGTGCAGACGAAGACCTAAAAAAGGATCAAATTAGTCCACCTTAAAGACTAGAGAAAAACAAATCCAACTGTTGAAGATGATCGCCAGTCACTTTACTACCATTGTCTCGGGTTCACCCACCAATAACCATTCTGTCTGTGGTTGTATTCAAAGGCGTCCGAACGACGGGCTACAAAGACTGAATCATCCACCGGTCATGTGTGGCCAGCTTACGCCACCAAACCACTCAGTCCGAAAAGATCTTATGGATTACTGGTCAGAAAGGTATTTTAGCACGACAAATATCGGTGACTACTAGAAATTATCCCGGATGATCCGTGGCACCCCAACAAAACGGGGAAGTCGAGAAGCTCATGGTCAGTTAATAGCACAATATAAGAAAAAGCTGAAGAGACAGACGGAACTATTCATTACACTAGTTAATTAAGCCTTCAACTGACAAATGTTCACCACGTATATGGAAACCTACAAGCCGTAAACAATCGATCACCGGTGAGCTAGTCAGTGGAGGGAATAACATAATTCGTTCCGACACATATTTGACACAATACCTCTTTTGCTAGGACCTACACTCATCATGACAAACTGATTGGTGGTCAACGTGACTATGAGCAACAGTTTTCGACGACTGTACTGCAAGCAAGTCGGAAGGACGAGGACGGAAGAGTTCTAATATACCAGGAGTGATAGTGGTGCGGAAAGCTTGATTAGGATTAGTTGCGTGTGCGACACTCTTATGAATAGATGTCTCACGTTGGTGTCACGATTGCGGTTTAAACTACCGCTACGCACAGCTACGCACTGGTGATGTCACCTCGATTGGTGATGAAACGTTTGCAACCAAATTGCCCAGCTCAGCGAACAAGCCAACGACCAGCTTTGCAACAGTAACGGAATTTCCGCCTTTGAAGACTTGCGAATAGAGTGGTATTCATGTCATGAAGGCGGTGTGTTCCGAAGTTACAGACTATGTAGCTCAAAGGGGATCAGGTCATTTTTTCAGGTGGGTGTGCGTGGGAACCCCGTTCGATCTAGCAGGGGCTAGTCAAGCGGTCGCTCATGCACATCTGAGCGGCCAAAGCAGTTGGGTGAATAAACTCCGTCTCGACTGTGTAACAGTTGTATGGAACCGTCAGTACTACCACTGAGGGACCCGTCTTATTACGCACCACCCTCATTAAGCCACTGGCTGACTTGGAGCGCTGTTGTTGTTGTTGTTGTTGGAATAAAGAACTTTAGACAGAACCATTTAAGCCGTTCATCTGAAGCACTCAAGGGACCATTGCAGTTGCTTAAATGGACAGCCACCACAACTAGGAACGTTGCTTAAACAGACAAACTTAGCTCGAGAAAATTTAGTGGCTAAGGCACGAATTTACTGGTCGGAAGGTCACGGTTCAAACCCAACCCAGGCATCTCGACTGCTGCTGCCTACGCTTGGGCAGGCTGGCGGTATATCTCAGTCCCAGTACATCCCTCTAGTGGCGTTTGTGTGTTTCCCTCGGGTGGCATGGCAGCTAGGCACCGGAAGGGTGCTACAGCTGAGCGTTTTTTTAAAACCCGGCAAGTTTGAAGAATCAGTGCAGCAGGACAGCCTGCTCCTCAAACAAAAAAACTATAGATAGGGACACCTCGAAAGAGACCTTCTGAAAATCACGCATCGCAGAGTGCTGCCCTTAATCGCACATAAAAGCATCGAGAAAGTCTATCATAAGATTGTAGTGGTTGACACCACCTCCATACTACTTTTCCCGGCACTAACCGAAAGGTGCACGTAAAATGTATTAGAACTGGGTTTCCGATTTCTTACAGGACATTGAGAACTGACCTGGAAAACGGCGACGCTAAATCGTCTGGTAAAGTACGTCGCAGAGAATGAGTGCAAGTGAAGAAATTCTGGTGTTTTCGCCAACCGTGTTAAGATAGATCGATTTGTTTCTTTCAAGGTGTGGAGTAGTACAAATGAAAGTGTGCACGAAAATGAAACAACTATAGTTTTTTCCACCCTCATACAAAGTGTTGACTGCATATCGATCAGTTGGTGTTTCCATCTGAAATACCCTTTGGGCAACAACGTTGACTGATAGTACGAAAAAGTAGGTAACGCGAATTTCGGTATTGTCCAGGAAACTGACCTTGCATGTCACCACTTTTCCACGGACATTTTGAACTGATACATTGATCAATTCAAGTCTGAAGGTTGGGCTACCGAATTTGTAGGACATCGCGAATTAAGGAAACCCCGAATCACATTTTAGTCATGTTGAACTAAAAACGGGTCTAGCGTGAACAGAACATCAAACAAATGTTGGATAATCGAGGTTGGTAGAACACGGTTGGCTTTTACTCTTTTAGACGGAGTGTAAACGAAAACTAAATTTATGGAGCTACGCACACAGGGTTATTTGTAAGGATACTGGAAGTGAAAAATTAAAGAAAAAAGCCGCTGCTGCCAGTTTGTGTGCGTGGGCCTCGCTCCCCGGTTGCCCAAACGTAGGAAAAGGGTTTCGTTTAGGTGTCACACTGAGTGCCCCGGACCCACAAGGTGGAGTACGATCCCGAGCAGTACGCATTTGGTGTGTCTTGCAGATTTCGAGTTTGTTTGAGTTAACCATACTCATTGGTAATTGGCAGACAAATTGGAAAAATTTTATTGACAAATTACGGCACTTGTTTAAAGATACCTTCCAAATGTGCGAAGACCCTTCACCGGACTCTTGCACACCAGCGCCATCTGTAGGGCTTTTCGGACGGCCCGTGAAAAACAGTCTATTGGATTAGGATCCAATGAAATCAGAAAAAATCTCATGCGGATGTCAAGACCTATACATCCGGATCACGTGTAATTATTCTGGAACATTCTCCAGACCCACGTCTTGACCAAAATCCCGTTTTTGGGATACCGCTTAAAGTTTTAGAAACTGTAACTCTCATGCGAGGACACGACATTCGATATGGACAACAGCTATCCAAGAAAGCGCGAGAAAGTTTCGGAGACGAAGATCGCAGCGCTGTAAACACAACCGACCCATTCGGAAGGGACTCGCCCAAGATGACGTAGGCCACATGTGAACGTACCTACCTACGTAGGATAGGTCCTCTAGGTCATCAGGGTACTCTGACCAGTTCATTTGACAAACGCAACTTTCTGAAACCTAGGTACGTTTTTTCTTCCATTTTCCAATGACTGCTTGCCCAGTATTGTTAGCCTAAAGATGACAATATCAGCTACCTGAAGGTAACTAGAGTACAAAGTGTCAGTGGGCATCTCTAGGTGAGATTCCATAATACGCTGACAAATAAAGTCCGTACGTCAAAAGGTAACGGTGCCCATCATTAAGCCATAAAGTTCAGACCGGATAATGGCTTGCTTTCGACCGCCGGTGCTCAGGATTTTCATGCAGCGGCGACCACCGACCGTCAAGTGACAGATGTTTTTAGGTTCATCGTCTCAGTGGCAATTAATTTGAATAGATTCGGGAAAAGTAATTGTTGAGCTGCAACACAATTTTTGGTATATAGCGGCCACACCACCCTAAAGAAGCATGAGGGCTTAGACTGTCATGTTGCTCCAGTCAGGACAGCAGCAGTCGGGAGACTGAGGTTGGGTTTGAACCGTAAATTCGCGCCCTGACCACCAATCTATCTCGAGGTCGGACAACTTAGCTGCATTTAGTAAGGTTTGGTGTTCTGACTTGCACAAGCTTCATCCTAGATTAGGGTCTTTGTGCAAGAATGGCCTCACACGTCACCTGTGGGTTGGCGTGAGATCATTCGACAGCCGTTCCTGAAGATAGACTTATCCGAGCTAACTCAGATCCTAGGAGTTTGGCATCCCACAGGAGAGGGGAAAAAGACAACGTTTTGGGTATGTGAACTCAAACCATTCACAAAAGGAATGTACCATTTTAACTAGAATGAGCAGGCTGGAAATGCTCAGACAATAAAAAACCAGCGATGCTCATCTGAATGTTTCAGATAGCCAAACGAATGAATGACCGCGTAAGGTGGTGCATACAGCGACATCTATTAGACGTCATTTGGTGCACACAGCAAGCAGGAGACCAGTCGTGGTACTATTAGGGCAACATTATCTATCTAATCAATCAATCAATCAATCAATCAATCAACAATCAATCATTCATTCAGTCAATCAATCAATCAATCGACCGATCGATCAACCAGTCCGTCAGTCAATCAGTCAGTCAATGGAGCATTCTATCTATCAATCCATCAACAGATCAGGCAACCAGTTAAACTATGTATCTATCTATCTGTCTATCTGTGTATGTTAATAATAACGGATTCACAGATCAAATTTTAAGCAGGAAATCCAATATAGTTTAATAAAATCCAACAAAGCGGTGAGCATAATCAGGCCCTCAGGCATACGCACGAGCCTATGAACGCTCAACAGGCGTACTTCCGGCAGCCTGATCATCATTCAGTTTTGAACTTTTCGTCAATCGATCGCAGTTCGATGTGACTTGGTCCATAGTCGCCTGTTGTGCGGACTCTGGTTTGTGGGCTACATGCAGTAAGCTGTGCTATGGTAACGCCGTTGTTTTAAGATGTCTTCTCTGTGGGGGCGTTGGCTTATCTGAACCATATGTGCAAGCTGGCTATATTGCTTTATACACTGGATACGGGTCATTTATTGGCAGACTGTGGGCCTACATTTCCGCAGTTTAACTCACTGCTGTCCATCTCAGCTCTGATTCCGTTACTTTCGGACATCTATAGGAGTCCGAGATATTCCATTGGTTGAGGCGTGAACGCACTGATCTGAAGGCAAGTGGTTCGAATCCAGCCCCAGCTCCTGTCTGGAGTTGAGCAGCCTGGTGGTAACGCAGTCATCGAGTAGCGTGGCAGCTAGACATGTTAGATCTGAGTGATTATTACTATCATTATGCATTATTTTGGACTGAAGTGATATCTGACCCACGCGCGATTCTCGTAAGTCCTGCGTAATCCAGGAATTATAAATTAATCGCTTCTTTGGTGGGGGGTTGAGTGTCTTCCCCTACAGTAAATCTAATAGGAATTCAAATATGATTTCGCAAACGAAACATCTCCATCTTTTGAACCAAAATATCAAGAGAGCGAACCGCAAAACGACGCAAAGTGATGCCAGTCTTGATGTTTTGGGGAAAATTCCCACAGAAAGCGTTTTGGCATCTGTAAGCAAAACGGGAACCGAAGTCAAAGGACTGTACATCATTTCGCGTTGCGGTATCCTTATGTTCTGGTGGCTTGGAAAAAAGAGTGGAGTAGCACTTAGTTAATGGGCTTTGGATTTCCATTAGGCTTCCTATAAAAAGACGTATGTCGGAACCCAGATTATGAACGTGGTTGAACCCTTTGAAAAGGCACTAGGATCGCCACTTCTGTGTTATGAAGCAGTTGGCAGGACGTCACTCGGGGAAATGGTAAGTCCAGATGACAAGATACCTTTGTCCAGATTATTGGACTGGTATAAACTGCAAATATAAGCGTTGCAACATACCCAACTACTCGGACTGAATCGATACGGCTTTCGATGTACTTTGGATGATAGTTGAGTAGAACCCCACCCTAGAGCCATAAAAACGATGTTTATCTTCCAAAAAAAAACATTCCGAGCCACTGATAATGCGCTACCGAGTGAATACAGTTAGATTTAATACTTGTACTTTGAGTCTATCGATCAGTCAGTCTGCACACACTCAAGAGCACACATTGTAAAGAAACACAACAAAATGGTGTGTGGCGTACTTGACCTTCGGTAACAAGTACCTTTCGGCTATGGCTCATTAATATAGATTCTTATCAATACGTGAATGTGTGCTACGGAACAAGTACCCGTCTTACTTCTATTCCGATTTGTGCATGTGATTTTGTTAGATGGCTTAGTTTTGCACAGTCAGATATGCAACATGATTATCTATACAGCGACTCGGCATAACAGGTATCGTCTCCAACAATGCAAGCTCTCAGAAATGATCATTTGATTCCGAACTCAGAATGAGTTTGCTGGACTAGAAGCCTGTCGGCTGAGTTTGATCAATTGTAGCGTCATTAATGGCAGCTTGTCAGACTTGAGAAACGCAGCCGACCTGTAGTTGCTCATCAGTCGCGAAGAGGCAGGCTGAACCTTCGTGTGGTGCGAGGGTTTGCGTATCTAATCGACCCGTTGACCTATTCTAGAGTCTCTCCTGCCAGGTTGACGAATGGATGTAGGTCTGACACACAATCTCTTGGCTCTCTAGATCCAGAATCGGAAAAAGTGTGGCAATTTCGTTTCTTAAAATCTGGACTGCTTAAGCCTACGGCGGATACCTCGCGATCAGGCATTTGAGCCAAAGACTTTGCTTGAGGACCATAGTCGTTCGCTTGTTTAAGTCTGGGCGGTATCCCAGCGCACATATAATCGTTCAGCTGTAGCACCCTTTCGGTGCCTAGCTTCCATGCAACCCGAGGGCTGGAATACTGTCAGGTTACCCAAACCCAGACAGGTGAAGTCGAGAGGCAGAGATCGGGCTCGAATCTGGACCCACTGGTCAGCAGATTTGCGCTCTAACCGCTTGAGCCATCTCGCCGAGACAAACCAACTACTTTTTTGCAGAGCACGGAGATTGGAGGATAATAGTGAGAAAAATGATATACATTCAATATTGACTTGAATTCGGCGACACTCTACAAACGTCACCATGAGATAGCTGTATCACAACACATATGCAGCAGTGCATGAGTGTGATGCTCTGCTATCTGCTTAAGGCATTGGGCTCTTCAAGACGTCCGTGTTTCAGTTACAGCAACTAACAACGACAGCCTGAAAGTCGCGTCAATGCTATGACGCGAAAAACCACAGAATTGAAACTATTCCTACTCATAAGGTTGCTGAAAATCCATTGACAGCCCACGACCGGTTTCGCCCTTCTTGGGGCTCATCAGGTAGGCGCAGTCCCCGGGTTTCCGTCAACCTTATGTTCTACT
>NW_008751705.1:46669-49912 GCF_000715545.1 Opisthorchis viverrini | reverse complement strand
ATTCAATTGCCTGAGAACATCATAAAAACGAGAGATTCAGCTGGGTTCCAGGTGAGTCTCTCGAAAGAACCAAATTAGTTTGCAGAGGATTGTATATTCGCTGAAACTATTCCTGTTTCTAGTAATGTAGCGGAAACAAGCATATCGCAGTCCAGAACACAATGTTTCCAAAGAGACGCACTTTCCGACACAGCTGCGAAGCGTTTTCGCTCGGGTTGAGCAGACGCCTTAAGATCACATCACGCAAACCTCCCTCGAGTGTCGCATAAATCAGATTGTCAAACTTTGAACTCACTTGGAAACTGGAAATTCACCCGATGCTGCACGACATTCGGCTTCTTCTTCTAGGAATGCTCGTACTTGATCCTCCGTCACGGTGCGCTTGTCACCCATATCCCGATGACTAGCCAAAACCAGAACAGGAAGGTGCGGAGGAACTCGAGGAAGTTCACGACGTACATAAGTGAACGTCCTGATATAAGGAAAGGAACAATAAGTGAGGGAGAACTGTGCAATAAAGCGTTCCAGGGTTAACAAAAAAAGCCCATGAACTCACCAAGATTTAGTCATGTCCATGACGATAATGACTCCGTGGGTTCCTTTGTAAACATCAAGGAAGGATGCATCCAGACAGGGTTCTGTTTTTTGCTACAGGAAACGAGAGGAAGTGAGAAGTGTTCAAAAGGCTTGCCATGGTAATCAAACCAGCGACGAGTGCGCTCAGAAGGAAAACTGCACCAGTACAAGACAGGGCCGACATGACTCGATGGTGATACAAAACTGTAGATAAATGATAATATTAATGGTTTAGTTGTGACACCTTTTCGGTGCCTAGCTGCCATGCCACCGGAAAGAGGCACAAGAGCTGCGATACTGCCAGGTTGTCCAAGCCTAGACAGCCGAGATGCTGAGGTTAGACCCAAACCATGGACCTTCAAGTCAGTAAGTTCACGTCTTAACCACTAAGCTATCTCGAACTCTAAACCGTAAGATAGATGGACATATTTCTGGAAGTTTTGCTCAGTGTGATTTGGAGGAGGGGGCAGTGTCCGCTGGAACAACGAGCCACAAGCAGGAATTCGGCCTCCAGCTCAGCATGTAACCACGGATATAGTGACTGCGTCAAATTCCAGCGTTCGACCAATGTTGAGCGAGTTGAGTATGTCGTGGGGGAAATTGTACCTACCCACTGAAGAATGAACGCATGTTGCGATGCCCGGGTTAATTTCACCTCTTACTTACTGAGTGACAAAATACATGAGAAATGCACTAACCACCAAGCAAATGGTCAACGTGCTGGAGTAGCAACCTGGGACCGTCACAAATAGGAGACAAAGACGAGTCACACCAAGGTCATAAATCTAGTGAATAAATGAACTTTGTACTGATGCCCATAGAACTGTGCTCGCCAAAGATGGCCGGTTGTGATAGGATAAGAGAGCCCAGAGAGTTAGAAAGTTGGGAAAGTATGCCATCATGGGGGGGGGCGGAAGTTACTCCAAAAAAGCGGATCAAGGGTTTGGAAAGGATACCTTCAAATTGAAATACAATGGTGAATATAGTGGGGAAACCCAGTGTTCCACATCGTTCTCCTCCGAGCTCATATTGCCAACCGTTTTTCATGAATGACCCCTTGCTGCAGCTAGCCTTGCCAAAGTTGCCGGTCTCGGGGAACGGACCATCGCTTGGCAAGGTGGAATGAAAGCGGCTCCCATCGAAATGAGTGTTGTGTGATCTTCATGTCTTCAAGTCTTTGAGGTCCGCGTGATCATCATCATCATCATCATCATCGACAGCATGACATCAGTGTTCAACACTGATGCTTCACTGCCGTACAACTAGGATTTATCTGAAAGCCTTATTGTAAAGAAAAAAGTAAAAGTGGACGGGGAAGGGACCTAGTGCTAGCTCATTCCGAGGTGCCTACACCTCCAGACATTCACTCAGGCAATCTGGATAGAAACTGACAACAAGAACGCCACTGACATCGGTTGGCAGCCATATCTTGTGATACTCGTGATACTTTTTACACGTGGTTAGAAACTCTACAGGAAATGACATGTAACTGGTCTCGGTGCTGAGCACGTTTTGACTTCCTAATCGGAATGCTTGGCTAAAGTTTGTCTGTTATTCTGCGGTAGGCTCATGTAGAATGAGGCTCACAATGGACCTGGAGCTAATTTCACTTGTTTTAATATGATGTTCAGATGCGTTTATCTCCTTGTTGTTGTTGTTGTTGTTGGGTTCCATGGGGACACCACGCTGTTTGTTCGCGCGCGCAACCCTTGCTTTCCACACTTTTCCAGTGGTTGTATGGCAGTTAAGCACCGGCATTTACTAATGATGTGTTTCTGTCGGTGATCACGACCCACTTCCAAATACAAGCACATGGGAATTGATGTTCTTTCTCGCAGCTTCCCGAATTCATCAAGCTCAACACTAAGATGAGCAAGCACTGGACTCACCGAGTACAATCAAGGCAGACACGCTCACAGAAATGTGTCTACCAAACATTCAGTGAGCAACTTGAAGAAGAAATCGGTTTAGACCCAGTTCCGGGACAATTTCGTGCTGCACTAGTGGCGTACAACACAACAGTCATAGCGTCGTGCACAGTACACAAAAAGGTTATCAGCATTCTGTCAGAAAAACCAACACACAACAGTTTGGGCGGGGGTTGTTGCCTAACGCATTCGTGTATATTTGTTGTCGGCATTCGATCGATTTCCTTTCTTTGTACACTTCTTACAAAGGAGAATGTATTCACGACAACCAGGGAGTTTTTCCGTTAGTATGATCTAAAGATTGCAAGATTTGCACACCTAGATGATGATGAAGAGATAACTGTTCAGCTGTAACACCCCAAACTGCCATGCCGCCAGAAGGAAGCATGAGGCCATGCCGCAGGAAGCATGAGGGCTGGGATACTGCCAGGTTGCCCAAGCCTAGACAGAGGAAGTCGAGAGGTGGAAGTCGGGTTCGAACGAACCACCGTCCGCCTGGTAAATTCACGCTCAAACAGACGTGTATCGTATCCATATGCCTACATACGACTACATTTGATATTGTGCGACCACAGTCTACCCTCTTAGAGGCAGCCCACCAGAGAGACTTCACACTCAGATAAACATCGCACATTCAGGTTTCTCAGGCTGTAGTTCACAGTCTAATCGCATTCACCTTCGCTCAGTTTAGCTTCCCGCGAGGGTGCTGGAATAAATAGCGGATTTCGAGAAATACACT
>NW_008751705.1:29813-43488 GCF_000715545.1 Opisthorchis viverrini | reverse complement strand
AGCCCGAGATAGCTCACTTGCTAAGGCGTGAACTTGCTGACCCCAAGGCCCGTGGTTCAATCCCAACCTCCGCATCTCGACTTCTCCTGTCTAAGCTTGGGCAACCTGGCAGTATCTCAGCCCTCGTGCTTTCTTCGGATGGCATGGCAGCTAGCCACCGAAAGGGTATTAGAGCTGAAGGATTATTATTATTGCTTATTTAAGGTTCACACCCGGCTTATGGACCGTTATGAAGTACAACAGCGGCGAATCTGCTCCTACTTGGAGCTGAGCCTCAGCAGCTACGACGCATGATGAAAATCCAACAAATAGATTCAATTGCTTGCTTGCACGCAAGCAGGCATTCATCCCCCCTCGGTACAGTGAACAACAGCTCGGTTAACATTGATAAACAGGCGTGAACCGATTAAAGGTTACAGTCATCTGCTCGAGGTGCTCTCCGTGAAAACCTTACGCATGAATCTGGAAAGTTGTAGCAAATCCTGACAGAGTTGAAGTCACAATTGTACGCTACTTTATATCTACGTTGGCTGCTTTGCAAACATTACCGCACTCATCATTCCCCAGATTAAGTAACCGAGGTCGTTTCTGCTCACGAACAGTTGTGTGTGTGTGTGGGGGGGTCGTCGATGAACAGTCTCTTAGACATTGATTAGTCAATGATATATCATGTGATTGTCTCGCCGACATATGATTACCTGCTGGCGTCACAAAAGAATTTGGGCACCATTGATTACCATCACAGAAAATGACGGTTGGGCTCTTGTTTGAGTTCAAATCAGTTCCACTGAGCAGGGGTTGAATTATGTGATATCTACCTGACAAAAATAGATCTCCTTGTTGTTCATCTGAAGCAGTTTCATTTGAGACGTCTCTAGTGCATGTTGCCCGGGTTAGTTAAACCGGTCAACACTCCAATCCAGCTACTCTGGACAGAAGAGACGGGCGAGAAGGTTCAGAGGTTAGAGCGTGGATTTACTGATCGGAAGGTCTGTGGTTTGAACCCGATCTCTACCTCTCGAATCCCTTGTCTAGGCTTGGGCAATCTGGCAGCATCCCAGCCCTCATGCTTCCTTCTGGTGGCATGGCAGTTAGGTACCGAAAGAGTGCCACAGCTGAACAATTTTTCTTAATAGAAGTGATATTTTCATTAAATCAAACGTAAGTATCATCACTGACCCTCATGTTCCACTGAGTACTTTATTCGGACCTCGGCTGATTGACTTCCACAGACAAACTCATGTACGCTTTAGCTCGGTTCTTGATTATCAGTTTCACCTCAGAAGGATTAACACTGGGTTGGGAAGTAGTTGCTCCGTTCTGCAACACAAGTTTCTACGACATCCGTTACTTTCTTTCAAAGCACTACCTTGTACAGTCATTTCGCAGTGGTTCCAGATCCATCGAGCAGGGTTTCGGAAAACCCCCAACCTGAACGCCGAAATTTTTCCCGCTCGTTAGGCATTCCCATTTTCATGCCTGGAAAAAGTTCCCGACCTTTCTCCCGGTCACCAGACGATTCGACCCGTCCAAGTCAATGTAACAAACATAATATCAGCTGGTTGTTGGTTTGTTCGCTGAACTGGGCAGTTTGGCTGCAAACGTTTCACGTAGATAAGCTGTAGTTTTTGGGACAACTTTCATAGGATTTTATGAGCCTGAATACTCGTTCAGCGAGCACTCGCAGGTGATGTAATCAAGCATTTTCGTATAATTGTCAATCACGGTATTGTACTTGTTAGAGCGACTTGATAAAACTTACGGTCTACCATTAAATAACAGTCCACGGGTGCCGAGTTTAGATATGGAGCCATATGTTCCACCATTGTTATGAGCCACAAAGCCTTCTCCTTCCATGCTTCTTTGTTATTGGTGTGTTTGTCTTCCGGACGGTTGTCCCTTGGAATATTGTCCTATCTTAAATGTTACGTTGTGAAAGCTCTTGAAATCTGCTATTCACTTTCAGATGGTTCAAAATACTAACCGATTCTCTCCGGACAGCACCAGTTTCCATACCCTAATTGCACAAACGTCATTTGTGGGAACGGCTACTCGGCACTATAGCGACAGGGGATTCGCTCGAAGTGTAATACCACAAATTCTCCTAATGATAAAAAAGACTTCGACCAGAAACAGCGAAAACTAGGAAATTGTTGCAAGCTGTTTTGAAACGCAACGTATTCCGTGTGGACTATGGAGCATTTGAGCGCATAGGATGGTGACTGTCATGGGTAAAATGAGTGAAAACGATTGATACACATGCGTTTTTCGTCGCTACCGTACAGCAGATGCGCGCGAAACACGTGGAAAACACTATTGAAAATGTCAAAGGGTCTCCCGAAATATAGGTTAGTTCATTCAACCGCGAAATGTGGATGAGAAAACAAGAAAATGCGGGCTTACCGATTGCGGTGAGTTGGACAACTTCAGACCTTGGGAGGCTGGCCTTGGCTTCCCTTGGTCGACTACATCCCACACTTCAACCTTGATAATGTCACCAGAGTTCTTGTAGTTCCAGTTTACGCTAGCCACCTATACAGACGCGAGAAAGGGATGGGTAAAGTCTACCAAAATAGTGATGGTCCCAATGACCTGAAATAAAAACGTCCGTAGAATCTAGCTACTGATGAGTAGTTAGGAGGTAATAACACGTAGAGTTTGGGGCCACAACTGGATCAATGCACGAGACAGTCGCCGGTCTGGATGGCTATACCATCAAATGCACGGGCAGATATTCAAACGAAACCCTCAAGGAGAATCTGATTGGCAAGTTAAGTGTGAGGACGCATGTCTTACTGCTAGTCTAAGGCATTTCGTTGGCAAAAACGTCCCATATAGTACAGGCATTGGGTGACCACAAGTAGGATCTGTTGGTTGTCCGAGAAGTCTTCTTAGTTCCACGCGTTATTTTAGTGTAAGATATTATTACAGTTTTTCCCCCACAAATTCCTCCATTATGAATACTACTCGTACATGTAGACCACAGCCAAAACTTCCCATTTTTCCCTGGAATGAATAAGGAGCTTTGTTGTAAAGATCAACTCCAGTCCAATCATGAGGTACGCAGCATTTTTATAGCAAATCAGAATGGATGAGTTGTCGTTAAAAGCTTCGGCAATCGCTGTTCCAAATACTTACAGACGTTTCAGACGAAAAGATCTCATATGTTTTGTTTGGACCATACGCGTAGCCACATCCCTACTGGATTCGGTCAAAAAGGCTAGGAGAGATAGAAATTTCGTGGGGCACCGAATGATAGGTCGGAATGAGGCAAAGGTAAGTAAGTAGCTTGGTACCAAAGCCATTGGATTGCAACTTCTAAAGATGTCCGTCGAAGTGATAGACTGCAAACTGCGAAGCGACACAGAGAGCTGGGAGCGAATACTGCGGTTCAACAAATTGATATCCCGGCTGTCCGTCTCAGCTTTCGTTATCAGCTAACGCCTATTGTCCGTCTATAGGTAAGTCTCAGCTTTCGTTATCAGCTAACGCCTATTGTTGGCTACCTCACAAAATGACAGCAGCTGATAGTCCCGCTCTGCTGATGTGATATGACACTCGCAGTCCGCTGTACTTCGAGTTGCCCAAAACGAGGATTTCTGAGAAGGAAGTTTGGTTTGAATGTTCACACATTCTAGAAATTAAGTGTAACACCTATCCCTACAAGCTTAACCTGTCGACTGTTTATCAGTATAGCTCACGTGACGCGTGTAATTGAGGAGTGCATGTATTTGGCAAACTGTGATTAAAAAACAGATTTTCTGTTTCACTGGAAAAAAGGTACAGCCAATCAAGCGTGTGGGAAGGATAAATAAGTCCGAAAACCAGCAAGACAAGAGCTACGAACACCAACATGAAAGATTTGATCGGTAACAAATTGAGCGACACTACATAGGATCTTAGCTCAGAGAGCTAAGATGGAGCGACAATTTACGCACAGGAACCCTGCTATAAATACCGCTTTGTTTATGGATATGATATGATGATCAGCCCAAGATGAAGACCTGTCTTGGTGTTTTTCAAGGATGACAGTATCTGCCCGTACAAACCATGTCCAAGGGCTGAAACAGACTAACGGGGTGTTTTGAATTTCCCCAAAAGACTACCATTTTGGACGAGAGCACTTGGCATCCCTTGGAAGAGGGAACTACAGAAGTGGCCTCTACTCGGAGGTGTCGCTCTTTGGGGGGGGGGTACTGGAAGCATATGATTGGGTCACTTGGTGCACTCGTAAGTGGGCGCACGAATATCATGTGATTATACACCAGGACAATGTCGAATATCATGTGATTACACACCAGGACAGTGTTCCAATCTTCAGGTTATAAGTGATAAGTGAGAGTTCGAGTAGATAAACCACGATATACGGAGAACACATGCGCCGAAAAAATGAGCACAATTAGAACACATTTGTGTCAAGACTGCACCCATGACCAAGTAGCCCCACCTTTTAAATCGATCCCTGAAAGTGAAACAACTTTATTTACAGACGTGACCGATCAACTTTCACCGTTTGATCCGAAGAATCCACCAGAATATGAAGAAATCATACCCCATCATCCGGAGGTATGGAAATGCAGATGGATCCTCTGGTTTGCTTTCGGTATCCACGTTTCCCTGTTTATTTCCATATAAGTAGTGTCTACGAGTCGATAGGAGTGTGCTTCGAGCTACAAAAGTCACGTGATCGTGTTAGACGAATTCACAATCTACTTAGATGGCCTGGCGGTGCGAGAGATGTCCATTCATTACAGCTAATTTGTGGGGAGCCGCCAACTTGACATTCTTTACATCACTGCTATTCGCAGACTTGGCTCGGAAGCGCTACACACACAACCAACGCGCCAGTGGTCAGATCGTCTGGCAAGACATGCCTCGATCCGTTTGGATTGATTCAGACTTATGTTCACATGCGCGGTGGATAGAGATCAGACGAAAACGCAAACCAATGATTGGAGAATGTTGAGGGATTGGTAGAAGCCGCATTCACATCACAGTAGTCTAAACAGTCCCCTTACTGTCCTGGCCGGCAAGTTCCGACGGGTCAACACCAAAGGGGAGAAGCGTTGGACTCGAGTTTCGCTTTCATTCGAATTCACCAGCAGTGGATACGCATGACTGTGCCGGGGTTTGAACTATGGACATTTGATATGTGGGGCGAGCAGATTACTACTGCTCTGAATTATGACGTCTGAACAGACAGATGTGTTCACTCCTAGGCGATGTGATCGGTTTGTTCGATCCCGGCAAGGTCAAGGATATGCACTGCTGATGATCCCTTATTAGGGCAAAAGTTAATCAGCGCACGCTGAATTACGCGGTTTGAACGGACGAACGTGTTCATGTATTCAAAGGATGCTCGAATAATATTTAAGTAGAGGCGACGGTAAAATCATATAAAATCATGTGTCACAGAACCTGTGGTGTTACGGATAAAAGAACGGGAGTCACCAGAGAATAGAGCTAATTTACAGCCGAGGTCGACAGTTTCGTGCACGGCACAGCCGAGGTCGACAGTTTCGTGCACGGCCTTTCCCAGGGGCTAAAGTCAGTCGGTCATTGGGGAACAAACTAGCGGATTTGCTGGTGGTAGCTTAATGATAGCTTATCTAGAAGTTTAAATTCTTGTAAAATTTCGATGTGGAGCATGAGTGACTTGCTTGTTCCTACCCTGTGGATTGCGCTAGCTTGAAAATCAATCAGAATCGCAGGACACAATGTGTGAGTACCAGCGGTGGCCCACAAAGGGGTAATAAGTCCAAATCGTTAGTTCTTATTACTAGCACATTTAGTCATCAAGGCCGAAGAAAAGTGATTCCCGATCGTGTGCCGGTTGAAGATGAACAGGGATCATCAGTCGATCAGGGAATTTAGGCAACCAAATCAACACGGCGATTGCCACGTTGTCAGAAAGTTCCAAAACCCTGCGGTCGAACACATGATCACACGGTGCATGTTACCAACATAAAAAATCTAGAAGCACGGTTGAGCACACACCGCGTGAGTGCGCACGGGACAGAAGAGAAGGTGGGGACACGTGAGTATCAGAACACAAGAAAAGTGACGATTAAATCGGGACTGGGCACCTTTAAACTTACCTGGATCTCGTTCGTCGCCACATAGGTCTCCGTAAACTCACCACCCTTAATTCTATTGAACAGGGCAGTTTTTCCCGAAGTGCGATCTCCACGTATGACGATTTTCACTGAAACGAAAGAGAATTGGCCTTCTTTAGTGACTTGGGCAGATGAAACACGGTTATACAAACATAAAGATAGCCGATGTGTTGGTTGGTTAGGGGGTCCTAGGGCTCGCTCGCCGTCTGATTGGTTGGCCGCTGATAGGCTGCAGACGGAATCGAAGATGGGGATACGCTCACTATACCTCTGACAAGAAGCACAGTAACTCCCTAAGGAAGGCCTCTTGGGGGAGGAGTCACACGAGTGCCGCTGTGCGGATACAAACGACCACAATACTGGTGTAACGGTGATACTACTGATGGATGGCATGCGAGTAATACGTCTTCTCGTAAATCCACCTCGCGTCTCTTGAAAATTGAGATCTATTATGAAGTTAGTCGAGTCGCTTTGTAGCATTTGCTTGCATTTGAGTGGGAGTCAGTGAATATCCAGGAAAGTTCAGGAAGACGCATTCAGGGAGAAGATGGATATTCAGTTTTGTAAACAAGATGCATATGAGAGTTTTGCTCCCCTATACAATAGTCTGTAACTGTTCAGTTGGCATTTTCTAATAAGTAACTCCGCAGCCAGGGTCTTCTTCCTTTCACTATAGATCTGCAACCTTTCAACTAGGAGAAAAGGGGAATAGTGTAGGGTTATTTCAACGAAAGCTCGTATAATCGTGAAGAACGATGAAAAAATGATGCTTACACACTGGAACACACGCTTGCTCGAAGTAAAACGCAAAAAGTGAGATTAGTAGGCATCCGTTACGAACTTTATTCAGAAAAAGTTCAGCGGACGGACACAAACTTTCCATAGGCGGTCTGGCTAGGAAGTGAGAACACCCTTCCAATAAAACTAGCTACTTGCCACGTCCTGCAGGGTCTGCCACTGTGTTCACAGAATCAAGAAGTACAAGAACAACTTTGGCTACGGCCGTCCTCAATTGGCACCGCCTTGCCTGGTCTGTCCTTCAGGAAATTTCCGTCAGCAGATCTGATTTGCTACTTTATGGCAAATACGCTCAAACCTGATAACTCCTGCTATGTTAAGGAGATACCAGTGACTAATTGCTTAGTCTTCAGATCTGCAACCACGAGGGCTACTCTTGCGCGACGGTGAATGTTGGAAATAATTGGTCCAGCTGAGAATTCCAAACTTTCACTTCCGAAAACCATTGCTCTAACTCAACAACAGTTGAACTGGTCACCCAAAGTTGCTTAGTCCTAGTTCCGACCCAGGACGCAGCGCTGCACTCTCCAGCTGAGAATTCCCAACGTTCACTTCCGAAAATCATTGCTCCAACTCAACGACAGTTGAACTGGTTACCCAAAGTTGCTTAGTCGTAGTTCCGACCCAGGACGCAGCGCTGCACTAGGAACCCCAGACGGCTTCGGAATGCCCTAAACGTTACCAAGTTGACGGTTCCGACGAACTTTCACAAGCTCTGTTCAAAAACGGAGGTGAAGTCCTTAATCGGTGCTTGTCAAACTTACCTCTATCTATCTTACCTTACCTCTATCTAACCAAACGGGATGAGTCAAAAGGGTGCCCATTTTCAGAGAGGAAATCACAGAAGAATTAGCTTGAGCCCCGTTGTAACCAGACTATGCGTCGCGTGTTCTTACGACGGCGCATAAAAACGGCACCCGAGAACAGCAAGCAGGATTCCGACCGAGAAGGGGCTGTGTGGACCATACCTTCACACTCCGTCAATTGTTAGAGCAACAGTATGTGTATAGGCAGCGTTTCCACTTTTGAAGACAGGGATGCGCGTGCCGGCTAAGGTGATCGACTTTCGGCATTTGCATCGCATCCAGGAATTGCATGCTGCGTACAAAATTCTAAGACTTCTAAGGGCGCACAGCCAGGGAGTGACACCGGAAGTTGTGAAACCCTATATGTACCTCGGGAGTTGCATTAGCTCTGATGGATTGTGACAGACCAAGTCAACGCCCAATATACTTTTAGGCCAGAATTACTTTTGTCAATTCGCATCACTTGTGGCATCAAAAAGCATACCAGACGTGGTTTGCGAGACTACAGTTTGGCCTGTATTGGTGTACGGCTGCCAGACTGGTCAATTGTTAGAGCAACAGTATGTGTATAAGCAGCGTTTCCACTTTTGAAGACAGGGATGCGCGTGCCGGCTAAGGTGATCGACTTTCGGCATTTGCATCGCATCCAGGAATTGCATGCTGCGTACAAAATTCTAAGACTTCTAAGGGCGCACAGCCAGGGAGTGACACCGGAAGTTGTGAAACCCTATATGTACCTCGGGAGTTGCATTAGCTCTGATGGGATTGTGACAGACCAAGTCAACGTCCAATATATTTTTAGGCCAGAATTACTTTTGTCAATTTGCATCACTTGTGGCATCAAAAAACAAACCAGACGTGGGGTACGAGACTACAGTTCGGCCTGTATTGGTGTACGGCTGCCAGACTGCCAATTCGGGCGTGTGAGCTGAGACTTCTTCGTTTTTACCCTGGGTTTCCATAATTATAGCTGGAATCCACTGGAATAAGCGATTCGTGATAAGGTGACCAGGAAGCGGGTCTCTGGTGAAACACACAGTGCTTCACTCAAAGAATGCAAGCTACGTTGGCTGGGCCATTGTTTAAGCAAGCCGGGACCAGCGCTGTTTTCCGTGCCTAATTCGGAGTAGCGCGAACCTGGAGGCGGACAGAAAAGAATGAAAATTATGAAAAGAACGGACAGAATTTGACAGGACAGAAAAGAATGAAGATTATGAAAAGAATAGTTCAGCTGTAGTACCCTTTCGGTGCCTAACCGCCATGTCACACGAAGGAGGCACGAGGGCTGGGATACTGCCAGGTTGCCCAAGCCTAGACAGGGGAAGTCGAGAGGCGGAGGTCGGGTTTGAACCATGGACCTTCCGGTCAGCAATTTGGCGCTCTAACCACTTGGGCCATCTCGCCCGCAAAAGTGAGTGCTGTTCGCGTTCCAAATTCGGGCTCACGTGACCCTTCCAGAGCTTGGCTGGAGACATTGAACGATATAGCGGCTAACCGATGACAGTGGTGTTCACACACTATCAGTTTATATCCAGATTGTCTGACTCAGTGTTGGAGGTGTAGGCTCCTCGGATTTTTACTCCATTTCCCGACACCTGTCGCATTTTTCTTCTTTTCATTGTAAGGCTTTTATAAAAAAATGACGTGATTGTACGGTTGCGAAGCACCAGTGTTCTCATCTGTAGCTGTCAGGCGACAGTCGATCACCATTTTTGTAGCTTGGTGGGGCGAGATGGACCAAGTGGTTAGAGCGCCAATTTACTGACCGGAAGGTCCGTGGTTCGAACCCGATCTCTGCCTCTCGACTTCCCCTGTCTAGGCTTGGGCGACCTGACGGTATCCCAGCCCTCGTGCCTCATTTGTGTGGCATGGTAGCTGGGCACATAAAGGATGCGACAGCTGAACGACGATTAAGTGTCATATTACCACTTAGAGTTAAGACTTCTTACAGTGTGCAGCAAAACTGAACAAACGTACAGTACATTCACCGGAAGACAAACGAAATCAGACAAACAGTTCAGATTATGGAGCAGTGGAGTACAGATCGGTTGTCGAGTAGTCCAAATTTTACGGAACAAACTGTTTCAAAGCCCTAGTAGTATAGACCAGGAAAGTATCCAACTGACTTCTATTGATTGGCCAACCAGATACGAGACCAGGCTGCGTACAGCATGGATATCGTTCACAATAGGTCGCACCGCACAAGGATTTTGGCTGACACCACTGACCCAGGTGAAAATGTGTATGGTAATCCATTTGTAATGGAGCAGCAGGATGCTCGCCGTGCACAACCAAAACCAGGTAACTGCAACACTAAGCAGTGTACTTGAAACAAACACAAAAGCAGTGGGGGGCAGAGTTGTGACAGGTGAAAAACAATAGAGTCCTATTGTGATGTTATAGGTCGCGTCTGCCAAAGACCTTTTGGAAACATTTAACCGAGCAACGTGTGCATACACACACACACACACACTAAGCGTGTCAGATAACAGACAGAATAGGGTAAGCAGTACAGACCTTGAAGAAGTGGAGAGCAATGCAATGCGGATTGATGAAGTTTGATGCTGATATTGGACTAGCAAAAGTCGTAACAGTTCCTCAGTCTAATGTGATGCGTTTCATTTTTGTGAACAAGACGCATAAGAATCATCAGGGTTTTTTTTGGATTAATCACTCTCTTCTTTGTTTCCACATGAGTAGTCTAATCCATGCATTTTCGCAACAAGGTACCAAAAGAAAGTTCTGATCACGGTCACCGCTTTGTGGATAAATCTATGGGTTGATAAATCATTTCAGAACTTTGGGCCTTACAACACACACACACTAGCCGAGGTACGAGTCTAATAAATTGCAACTGACAGGTGCACTGATGAGGGAAGAGATTCAGGAATTTGGTGCGTCTTGAAAAGCGAATTTCAAGTATAAACAAAAATACAGACATCACCCGAGACTACAATCGAACCATCAATTTCTAATTTATCGCTAAGATGTCCTATCAGTTGAACCCTTGGGGAAGCTGCCCCAACTCAAGCTGATGCGATAGAACCTCACGTGCATGAATGTAACGTGGGATAGAGCTGCAGAGCAGCTGCATGGGTGACTTCATTTCACCTCGTCTGCACATGTACTTGAACGCACCATCCAAAAATTGAAGGCTGCTGACGAATTACAAAAAAATATATAAACGGCACTGCACTTTTCCAACAACTGAGTTCCATTCACTTCTATGAAGCTTCTCAAGAAATTGGATAAGGGAAGAGAACAGAAGCAGAACAGCACAACAGATCAGCTCAACAACAGAGTAAAAACGCAGACACGTTGACACAAAACGAAGCAAGTACGGCTGTTTCGTGGGTAAAAGCTCTGCGATGCAGATGACCCCTCAACATACGAAGCACGTGGGCCAACTGGTGTGGCTAGCTCGTCCAAGCGGGTGAATTGTGTTTCCCAAGCCACCTGAGCTACTTTTGCATTGTCGATTCCATGTTCCCAACAGTCCCCTGAGACGAGTTCCTTTTATCCTCCGTTCACATTGGTTAAGTACGGACCACACTGTGGCTTAGTGAACTTTACCTAAACAGGGCAGTAGTACTTCAGTCCCACTCACATCTAAAATAGAAAAAAACTTATTCCGTTCGTTTCAGCTAAGGATGTTGCATTTTGCTGGTTTATTGGTGCCTAGGCACATGTATGTGCAAGCCCGAGGTTCAACTGTGATCCTACCCTACCCTGGAATGTCATGTGATGTAACAGTGACTAGATACCAATGACATTGTTCTCTGTGATGTCCTGTCAACGCTTGGCTTCTCTCCCTTTGTTTTTATTTCCACAATGGAAATCTCTTGACACAAACTGGCAAGTGAAACCGCGGGATTATTGTAAGTACCGTTGAGTGTCGCACATACACTATACAAATGTGAAGCAAGCGTCAGACTGTGCGACCGAAGCAGTTGAGTTATTTGAAAGACCTTCGTGCTAGTGATGAAAATTGTTGTCGGGATTGGCTAAATCGGCCACTTCGTTGACCCCACTTCCCTACCGAACCAAAGTTTTGCAGTGTGTTACATCTGTCAATCGGTTAAGACGGACCACACTGTGGCTTAGTGGACTTTACCTAAACAAGGTAGAATTACTTCAGTACCACTCACATCTAAAATAGACAAAACTTATTCCGTTCGTTTCAGCTAAGGATGTTGCATTTTGCTGGTTTATTGGTGCCTAGGCACATGTATGTGCAAGCCCGAGGTTCAACTGTGATCCTACCCTACCCTGGAATGTCATGTGATGTAACAGTGACTAGGTACCAATGACATTGTTCTCTGTGATGTCCTGTCAACGCTTGGCTTCTCTCGCTTTGTTTTTGTTTCCACAATGGAAATCTCTTGAGACAAATTGGCAAGTGAAATCGCGGGATTATTTTAAGTACCGTTGAGTGTCGCACATACACTATACAAATGTGAAGCAAGCGTCAGACTGTGCGACCGAAGCAGTTGAGTTATTTGAAAGACCTTCGTGCTAGTGATGAAAATTGTTGTCGGGATTGGCTAAATCGGCCACTTCGTTGACCCCACTTCCCTACCGAACCAAAGTTTTGCAGTGTGTTACATCTGTCAGCTGGCTTTAAGATACGCCTAAGCAAGCTGAGACACAAGAACGGCGGGAATAACCAAAATATGTGCATTCCCAAAGTATATGCTGATCAGCTATCCGTATATAGGTACTCGCTTAAATTCCACCTGGCTGAATCCAGTCCCGAGGACATTGGATACACGTATGTAACAAACGAAAAGCTTAATCTACGCGGGATGACAAACGTGAAAGTGGCATTGTGGTTTCGCAGCTATGGTTGCATTATGGGTGATAGATTTACCATTAACTGAGGAGACCGGGTGTGCTCGATTCCCGTAGCCCTGTTTACCTGGGAAGAAACCTGGACACTATTGTCACAAAAGCAAACGGAGGCCCTTGAATTTGAATCAGGTGACCGTATAAAGCTCTAGCTAACTGAGATAGCGAAATGTTGTCAGAGGCTGCTAAAAGTAGGTCGTATTTATAAAAAAATAATAAATCGCTCAGTTGTAGCACCCCTTTCGGTGCCTAGCTGCCATGCCACACGAATGAGGCACGAGGGCTGGGATACTGCCAGTCTGCCCAAGCCTAGACAGGTGAAGTCGAGAGGTAGAGGTCGGGTTCGAAACACGAACATTCCGGTCAGTAAATTCGCGCTCTCACCACTTGGTCCATATCGCCATATTTGTATCACTCACAAAACAGCTGAGTGTATAACACTTACAAATCAATTACAAAGGAAAATAATCTCGACAATACAAGAAACACTTACAAAGCTTTGAAACGCAGATCATCTCCCTAGAGTAACTCAATTTGGAGTTCTCCTGGGTTCATTCCAAATGATTAGTCTAAGACTTTGCGGACAATGGCTGCTGTATCGCACACTTCGCATCCTCAACCGGACGGAAAGTGGATGGAGAGCTCTTGTCAACATTGCTATTTGAGATGGTGGGATCGTCCTTCAACTAGCTCAAATCTAATGAAATTCCAGAAGATGAGGGGAAGGAACTACTCCGCAGTACAAATCAACTGGGGGACAATGGAGTATGCCAAAAAGACACACAACAGAACTTACTATTATAATTCACTCCTCGCGAGAATTTCTGCTGCAGATAGGGACCCAAAGGCTGCACATCTGGACGGGATTCGATTGCGTCTTGGTGCTGAGTATCTAAGCCGAGTAGCTTTTTGAAAACGGACATTGGGGTGGCGAAATGGGAACGGGAGACCAGAAGCTAGAACTGGAAAATGTATCATACTGAGACACGTGCAACTAGATGTGTACAGAAGGAACGCCACTGCAAGACCCAACTTAATTTAACACCTGTAAGTTGCCTACCACCACAATATATATATATATATATATATATATATATATATATATAT
>NW_008751705.1:14672-22284 GCF_000715545.1 Opisthorchis viverrini | reverse complement strand
TACCTCTCGACTTCCCCTGTCTAGGCTTGGGCGACTTGACAGTATCCCAGCCCTCGTGCCTCATTCGTGTGACATGGCAGCTAGGCACCGCTACAGCCGAACGATTAGTGACTAGTATCATCTTACATTCAAAAAGTTTCCACTGTCGAACGGGTGTGGACCGAAGTACTGAGTGATCCACAGAAGTTAAGCAGTAGCAGAATTGGCGTTGATGCGATGCAACGTTGCCCGTACAGCCCGCTGAACATCACCGGTATCTTATCCCTTGCCACCCGGCGTGGTGGTGATCCTGTAACAACACAGAAAGTCACTGAATTCTCTCTCGAAACGAATTAAGCCACCTGAATTGAGACACATCACCTTTGGTTGTAAGCTGTAAGCTATTTTTCATTGACGTGAAGAATAAACGCCACTCACCTCTTAAAAACCGATGCATACTATGTCCCTGAAACACACATACAAGACCCAAACATATTCATGCATCTTAAAACGCCACCGACGACCTCAGCTCCATCACCTCTCTGTGTTTGGTGAATAAGAAGCGACCACTAGTGGGATATATGACATGAGAGTTGCTCTCAGACCCAGAGCTGAATGCGCTTTGCTGGATTGGGTTCTGATAGACAGTATTCTTTGCGACTTTTGGTTATCCAGCTCAATCACGCTCAATGCCTCTCGACAGATAAAACGGTGCATGTTTGTGCCGTCGGCATGTGCCCCAACAAGCCGAAGTTCTGGAGCTGAGAAGGTTACTTTCTATCAAGAGTTATCCAGGCCCATTCGCCAAGTAGGCGATTTGAATACTCAAGTAGGTCGTCTGAAAACTTTGGAATCACATTTGGGAGATCGATTAGGAGTTGATGCTGGTCGCGCAGACACCAGATAGGGACTCCTCCATCTTTGTGTTGATCAACAACTTCTGGCTGGTACGAACTTTCAACATAAACGTTCGCATGCCGTAACTTGGTGGCCACCAGGTGCAAATCGAACGTGGACTCAGTTGGATCACGTGGCCTTCAGCCACTGGTGGAAAGCCATAATTCAATAATGCTGTTCCTTCGGTACGCAAATTGATTCATATCACGTCATGATGCGAGCAAGTCTGACATTTCATTTCCCTTAAGGCCCTCGCAAGAATTACCATAGTCCACCAATAGCAACCTGAGCTAACCCAACTAATTTCTACAGTAAACCGACACCGTGCTGGTAGAGGCCACATGAAGAGAGCATGGCAAAATGTGAAAGGAGCTATGTTAGCCGTGTTCAGTGTTCTCCGCTTGACTTCTCCGATATGATCAAATGACCATTGGATATTGTCGAGATCGCCAGCACTGATTGATGCTAGGAAATCCATGTCAACAAGCAACAAGTACGACGGCGGAAGCAAATCCAAATTAGGAAAAGCCTAAGTGAAGACCGAGAGCTTTGGTAGATACCGAAAATTCAAGAGGTGGAGAAGACTTTTGCCATGCCTTACACCAACTGATGTGAACGACCGGCCACAGGAAAGCAACGGCTGGTGGAACGATAAGTGAAATAGGCTGCTCAGTCATTTAGCCGTAAAAACGCCCTCTGGAAAGATGGGTGGAACAATTCGAAGAACAATTTAGCTGGCTCCCAGCAACACAGTCTTTGGAGATAATGCACACGGGCGAATGGAATGTAAACGTTCGTCGCTTGTCAGGAGTAAAATACAAAATTCCCGTAGTGAGGCGCGGGAAGGCGTCAGGAGCGCACTGTATGTATCAAGCCCTCTTCGACGACTGAGAATCCCTGGTGATTCATCTGACAAAACTCAGTGATGCGATATGGGGCGAAGAGAAAGGGCGTGCAGATGGCAGTAAATCGACGGTCATTCCCATCTACAAAGGGCACGCGGACGCTGCGGAAAACCCACTGTGGCGTCAGCCTGGCAGCTGTAGCAAAGAAGGTGCTCTCTGGTCTCTTATTTGAAAAGTTGATTCCACAAAGGGAGGGAATGAGATGGGTTTCTTTGTGAAGGGGGTGAGTCGAACACGTTTTTACACTCGGACAGATTCTGTTAGCTGCTGGAAGCAACCAACAATTGCGGTCTTCCTTGACTTGAAATTTGTATCTGACCTTGTGGGCCGTCAGGCACTATGACGATGTCTATGGAGCGAAGGTGCCTCCCGTGGATTATTGACTCATTAAGGCGCCGTACACCACTTCCCACGGACGCGTGAAGGTTCACAGTAATCTATGGTCCGGTGTCAGACATGGCTGTCCTCTTTCACCATCCCTCTTCAACTTCACCATTGATACAATTATCGAACACTTGATCCAAGCCTCTAATGCCCCCACAACTTTCAGTGGTTCTCCTTGAATTGAGACTGCACGTTCTCAAGCGTGACTTCGCAGTTTGAAGGTGAAAAACACATGCCGGAAAATAGTATGACGGTAGTCAGTTTATTCAACATGGTTTGTGCTTCGTCCTCATCTTTAAAGACGAAGATGATGTCGTCTGTGCACTCCAGATTGACGGGATTCTTACCAACAACAATTTGAACACCGGAGTCTTGAAGATCTTCCAGCGTTCGCCCCGTTTCATCAATAACGACCTCGAATAAGAACGGAGGGATTGGACATCCTTGTCGGACGCTATTTTTTGTAGAAAAGCTTTTGAAGAGCTCACCATACACTCACACACGTCCAGAAGTATGTGAATATGGGGATCGGGTTGTGTTCACAAACTTCTGCGATATACCCTGTTGAGCAAGTGTAGTTAACAACACTGACCGATAAACAGAATCGAACGCAACCCGGAAGATGAGAAACAAAAAATGCGGGTCGTCTGTACAAGTGATGTTGCTCTAAGACCTGACGGAGTGTGAGGATGTGGTCGATACAGCCTCTACTCAGTCGGAATTCCGCTTGCTGCTCACGAAGTTTTGCGTTCCACTGTAAGACAACGAAGAATCAGTGACGCCAGAAGCATTGTTACAACGGGAGTCAAACAAACACTTCTGTGGTTACTGCATTCGCTGCGGGTACCCTTTTTAAAAATGAGCACGATTGTCGAATCATTCCAGTTGCCTGGAACGGTGCCCTTCTCCCAGATAGACCCAAGAAGACTAGGGGCATTGGCTGAGAAGTCCACCACCATACTTGAACTAAGCAGATGAGAGGTCGTGGGAAATAGGAGCGTGAGGCCACTTGGGTAGGGGTGTTAACTAGGAGACTTTCGAAGCTGAAGGGGAGCTCCATACTCACAGTCCATCTGCCTGATGAAGGCCGGCAGTCAGGATGTGAGGTAGCTGGTGTCCAACTGAATCGTTCTTCGAAGTGTTGTGCCTGACGTCTCAAAGCGTCCTCCTTAGCAAGGTATCAGAGAACAGGTTTGGTCCGTGGTAGTTTCGCTGACAAGAGGACTCCGAAGACTAACCGACACATCAGGTGGAATAGCCTACGGACGTTTCCAGCACTTCCACATCTTCCATTTCTGCAGGCTTTCGGATCCGCCAAGCTTCTCGGTCTGTATGGATACTCACCTGGCGTCGGATGATGCATCGAGTTAAGTTTCGGTTGCGGCCAAGAATATGTCGCTGGACCTTCAGCAATGCCACGGTGGGACTAGAGATCATCGCTTGGATGAGATTGGCAGGTTCGTACCGCAGACAAGTCCGCTTTGGATATATGTTCCAGTGGCCGTTAATATCCGACATCGGAACGTCCATCAGGCGCCTGATTTCCAGATCTCCTAGCTTCCCAACGGCTAAGCAAGGAGTGCGCTTTTATAGAAATTTGAAAAGCGTAATGAACAGCAGAACCGCACAAGTGCATGGGCGGAGTTTACGCTGGTATTACAGAAGAAGCGGTAGGTAGTGATGGACCTTCATCATCTGTAACTGACGGCGACGTGGTCTATTGGGATTCAAGGCTAGTTTGCGCTCTAACGATCGAAACATCTCGCTCAAAACAGAGCTATTTAAGAGGATGGCTTTTAAGTAATAACACCTGATGGTTGGTTATTGGTCATTTTTTCTTGCAAAAAGTGAAGGTTGGGTAGCACGATTCTTGATAGCCCTGTTTTGGGTTCCCCGCGATTTCTGCAACAGCCATAGATCTCCGTCCCCCTATTTTCACCTCAACCGATTGGGCTGAGTAGTAAAGTTCCGGACTGACGGCCCTCAAACATGTACAACGGGCAAAAACCTGAAAGCGCTTACCCAGTGCGGCTGTATTGCTTGTTAGCCCAACGCTTACTATATTGTGAGGATCACTGCGGAGTACATAATTCGCGGATACAAAGGAACTAGGCACACCGATTCGAAGTGAATTCAGAGTCGACTCAATGTGCTTTTGCAGCGCGGAAAGCAAGAACAGTCCTGCACAGACTCCTGAGAACAGAGGAATAGGGGAAACCCGCCTTTCAAGGCTTATATACGTCCTTAACTCCAATGCTGTGTACAGACTGGCTTCCACCACTCAGGAAGGATGTTTCCCGTTCGAGGGTAGCAAACACAGGGGCAGTAAAATTGCGAAGGAAGTTGGGCTGGCTGAGTTTTCTTTTGTGTTCGCGGAGGTTGGTCGTACTAGCAAGTGCGAGCAGTTGGCGGAGCAGGTGGTCAGGATCTAGAACAATGTGTAAGATACACGTGGAGTCACCAGGTGAGCTGCCGTAGGCAGCCAAATACAGGGGAAGGCCATGCAAAATGAGTACAAATGGCCTGTTTCTGGGCTTGTCCTAACATGTTGCCACGGGTTAAAAAAGTGCTTTAGGCTCCAACGACATATTCGAAGTGTTCTGCCGTGGTCCCCTCCTTCGCTTTTGTCAAGGAACGCTAAAGTTATCTACGAATCTCTCATTTCGGTTACCTGACAGCAGATGGAGTTGTGGGAAAGTAATTTGGGTGATATTCACCCTTCGGACAAATTGGTGGGGCGCGAACTGAGTATCACTGTTGGATGGAGTAGTTAACAGGGGGGGGGGGGAAGGTTGAAAACAGACGCCACAGTTTAGGGACCGCCACCACTATCGGTACCACTTACTGAAGGCATGAACAGCGATTGGAAGGGTTTGTCCGTCAGCTGGTCCACATGGATCCAAGTAGATGTGCGACCACGACCAAGGCTGAGATTATTTCCGGTTGGGTGAATTCTGAGCAGCTGTGCACCGTACCGGGCGCGGCTCTTTACGCGGATTATCCCCGGTTATCCATAATGAGGCTGAGCCGAGACCCGACAGTGAAGCTTCTCCTGAAGTACAGCATATTAGTTGGTTTGAAGGTATTCCGTAACCTTCTGCAGTATGTTTTCAGTTTGGTATCACCAACCAAGCCAAGTCACCGGCAGGTAGTTTACGGTTCACAGCACTCTAGCACGGAATTCCTGTGAGACGGAAGCGACTGTTATAAAGGTTTCGTGTGAGAATCACTCAGCTGCATTTTCCTGTTCAGTGTCCTTGTTTGAAGCATGTTTCATAGCAAAAATGTAGCCAAGCAAGATTACATCAATCGATGCAACAGGTGCGCTCGTAGACCAAGATGACTTTCTTGAAATCAAATATGGTCAGTGGTGGCAGAAGATCCGTCAAAAGCGTCAAGTGTTGGCCGTGAGACATTTTGTGAGACTTCCTCCTTTCCTATCTGATTGTAGTTCAGGTCCACTGGAGCCAGTGATCTTGAGGCGTGGACCATCGCTTCCTGTGTACCCTCAATGAATTCATGGGTTCTGACTGCCCTAAATCTAAGGCTCGATGGTGCAGTAACAAGGGTGAAGTGCCCAAGCAGAAGTTCGGGATGTGTCTCTCCATCTCTTCCCGTTAAAGCTGACAGTGTCACCGACATCCCTTAATCAGGAGTGGCATATAATCTGTGAGAACGCACTGTAGATGAGCACGTAAAACTGACTTAGGTTCGCAAAAATAGGAATGAGAGTTTTTAGATTGCAGCAATACTTGACGGGTCGGGCGGATGCGATTCCTTCATTTATACTGAAACCGAAATGATTCACGGGATTAAGCAAGAAATTCCCCTTTTTCTTTCCCGGCGGGACTCAATCAGGTATCTTTTGAATCGCGGCATCTAACCTGAGCACGAAGTCCTTTTCAGTCACGCAACAACGAGGGTTTCGTCAAGTATGAAGCGACTGATCACACAACATTGTTCATGATCAAGTCAAAGATCACTGCCGCAGTTATTAATGTGCCTGGTTGGAGATGCTAGAGGATATGCCTGCCAACTGATATCAGTGACGTGACGTTCTTGGGTTTCTATCCAGATTGCCTGAATGGATGTCTGAAGATGTAGGCATATCGGAACGATTGTAGTAAGATGGCACCAATTCCCTTCCCCGTCCACCTAGCGATATATTCAAATTTCGATCATGTTCCTGGGCATCGCGACCACACACAGTGACATTCTCAACATGTGCGAATGTATCGTGCAGACCTTCCTCGCGTATGATGTTGTCTATGGTGCGTTGAAAGCAGGCCACACCATTAGTAACTCCGAACGGAATGCGGCGAAATTGAAAGAGTTTACCACATGCCTCGAATGCAGTATATGGCTTGTCTTTGTCGAGAATGGGGATCTGGTGGTACGCACTTTGAAGGTCTAGTGTGCTAAACACCGTGTAATGGGAAACCTTCTCTACAAGTTCGTCCACCTTCGGCAGAGGATACGCATCAAGGTAAGTGAAGCGATTTATGGTTTGACTGTAATCGATGGCAAAGCGCTTCTTACGCCTTTCATTTGTAGTAACGAGAACCTGGGTGTCCCAAGGAGAGTTAGACGGCTCAATAATTTTGCCAGGTAGTAGCGTTCGAATCTCCGTCTCGATGGATACCGTATCCGCGAGAGAGAAACGACGAGATTTTGCAGCAATTGGAATACACCCAGGGGCGAGATTAGCAAACAAAGAGGGAGCATTGACTTTCGCTGCTTTCAGTGTGCATACGACGAATGCGGGCCGGTTACCCGTGAATGGTATGATGACACTTTGGTGTTGACTGAGAAAATCCAAGCCAAGGATGACGTCTGAACACAAAGTGGACAAGAGCGAGAGTTTGACAGCTTCGTATCACATGCTTTTGTACAGCACAATAGCATAAAGGTGACCGCTAGTAACACAAAATAAATTCGTTGAAGCCATCGAGATAGCTAATTCCGTTCGCCAACGACTACTAGAGAAAGACTCGCAAGCTTCAACAAGCGTTTGACGAGGCAAGTCTGACTGAGCATGCTCAACAACAACCACTCTCATACGACTCGTCTTCTTATGTTCCATGTGGTATCTTATCTATCCAAACTGATAAACCTTTGACTACTGTTCGTGATGCACTTATCTATCAGACTGAATCTAATGACGCGATTGCAAGCACATTCGTCCAAAATGCCCGGCTGTGAAATCTTTGTCACTCCTGCGGCAAGAAAGGTCATTTCCGAAACGTTTGTCGATGCAAACTGAGTTCAAGTCGAATCACATCGACGGTGATCCCTGGTGTCTCATCCATTTTCAACATCTCTTCATCCACTGGACTTCCCAAATCAATCGTTGATGTTATAGTGAATAATATCCCACTTCATGCTCTTATCGATACGGGTAGGTGCGAAAGTTATATTTTTTCTGACATCGCACCGAAGCATGGTTG
>NW_008751705.1:6310-14030 GCF_000715545.1 Opisthorchis viverrini | reverse complement strand
AGGCCTCAAAACGTCACGGTATTACATTTAACCAGAAAAGGAGTATCATAGTTACTGCATGCGTACTATTACTAGGATACGAAATATCTCGCGGTATGATAAAATCGGATCCTCAATGTTTTCGAGCCCTATGGGAGTTGCCTCATCCATGTGACATCCGTTCACAACGAAGATTGGTCGGAATGCTGGCCTACTACGCACACTGGATTACATGTTTCTCAGATAAGATTCATCAAACCGCCCATAATCAGATATTCCCCATTCCAGATAGCGTACAAGCTGCACTGAATAATCTCAAACACGATTTGGAAAACGCCGCCGTCCTCACCATGGACTACGCTCGTCCAGTCGTTGTGGAAACTGATGCTTCCAACATAGCCATAGCGTCCACTCTCAATCAAGACGGGCGCCCGGTAGCTTTCTTTTCACGCACTCTGTCACACAGTGAGCGTCATCATTCAACAATCGAGAAAGAAGCGTACGCGACTGTTGAGGCACTGAGAAATGGGGACACTACCTGATTGGCAATCACTCCACACTTGTCACGGACCAACGATCAGTCGCCTTTATTCACGACAAACAACACGAAGGCAAAGTAAAAAATGACAAAATCCAGAGATGGAGACTTGAACTGTCCTGTTTTCATTACGATGTCCAGTACCGTTCAGGTAATTAGAATAAAGCCGCTGACGCACTATCGCGGACTGATCACATATCTGCGATGTCACACGTGGATCTCAAACACCTTCATAACACATTGTCACCCCGGTATCACGCGGATGCTTCATTTCGTTCGCTCAAAAAATTGTCGTTTTCGATCAAGGATGTTAAGGCGATTACGAATCAAGGTAGTATTTGTTAAGAATTGAAGCCTCGTTTCCTGAATCACTCTTTTGGCAATCTTATTAAAGCTACACAGCGATTTGAACACGTCAGCATCGATTTTAAAGACCCACTTCCAACGACCTCCCACAACAAATACCTTCTAACAATGATCGACGAGTACTCCTGTTTCCCATTCGCCTTCGTGTGTACGGATATGTCCTCATCCACCGTGATCAAGTGTTTTAATCAGTTGTTCTCTTTGCTCGGAATGCCCTCAGTCCAGTTAGATCGTGGTGGAGCTTTCATGTCAGGTGGAGTACAAACGTTTCTTCACGACAGGGGTGTGGCAACCAGTCGAACTACCCCATACAATCCACGCGGTAACGGACAAGTCAAACGGTTTAACGGCACTCTTTGGAAGTCTATCACTCTGGCGTTGAAGACCCAACAGCGGGACCTTGCTGAGTGGAAATGCATATTCCTAGATGCTTCGCACTCTTCGCTCTTCATTGTGCACCGCTACTAACACAACACCACACGAAAGATTTCTTAGCTTCCACCGGAAGTCAACGCACGGCACCTCTTTTCCGATTTGGCTATCGACTCCAGGCCCCGTTCTGTTAAAAAGGATGACACGTTCTTCCAAATATGATCCGTTAGGGGTGGACTTGTTAACTGCAACCCGTAGTGTGTCTGCGTTCGTTTCCTTAATGGAAAGGAAGAAACTGTTTCTCTTAGACATCTGGCACCCAAAGCACAAAATATCTAGCATGTCTATTTAACCGAATCGATCAAAAGTGTAGCAGATCCTCCGGACAAGACTCAATCACATTCGCTTGATCCCCCTGGAGGCGAAACGGCGCCACCAGAACAACTAAGTGAAATTCCGGAGAATGTTCTACAGTACATCACAGACCAACAATGTGTTCGACCGTATAATCTTCGAAACCGCGAAACCTAATCTATATTCTCTTGACAATAACCCCTCCGCGGGGAAGATTGTTATATACTGATGTTGTGTTACACTGTTTAATCGCTACTCGTTAAACTAATTGTGTTTCCTAATGTTTTAGCTGGTGTACTGGAATTTTTAGAAGATCAAAGCCAATCATTCGGCAATCCTCGTTCTCTATTTCTGACATAATCATTACAGTGCGCAACACCTCAAAGGTAGATGGTCCGCGCAGACCGGGCTCCAAAGGGGCGGAAAAACCATGCAAACGAAAAGCAGCCATTGGGACCGCCAAGACAGGAAGCAGAAAAGTATGCCGCACAGGTCCCTTCGGGGCCTTGAACTCAAACCCGACGTACAGCTATTAAGTCTGCTAACCCCTCTGGTTACACACCTCTCGGCTCCCCACCTTCATAGGCAGTAGAGGCAGTGTTGAAATGCCTGCCCACAAACTGCCTCAGCCTTTTCAACAAAGTTTACGATATTAAACAGTCAGGTTACCTTCAACCGCCGTCCATAATCGCACTCGCAGGGACCTGGCTCACACAAGATGTTTCTGACGCGGAGGTCTCAGTAGATGGCTACTGTTTTTCGAGCTGACTCAAAACGACGGAGGGCTGCTTTGTATTTACATGTGGCCCACCCATCTCCGTTGTTTTCTCTGATACTGCACCTGCACCTTTTTGTGATGCAGTGTGGATTCAAATCCCGCTCCGCGGGTATGATTCCCTCTTTCTAGGTGTGGTCTACCGTTGCCCCTAGAGTCTTTCGGAAGACGACCTCACATGAATCCTTCAGCAACTCTCCTCCGACTACCACTTCACTCACCACTTGCTGGTAGGTGACTTCAAAGCTCCAAAGGCCTCCTGGATGGAAATCCAGCGCATCGGGTCAAGTGGTCTGCTTTCAGCGGTGCTGACCAAAGTCGTTCAACAGAGCGCTTGGATTCAACATACCGTTGCATCCACCAGATACAGCGCAGGCCAGCTACCATCCCTCCTGGATTTGGTCGTCATCAACGAAAGACTTCGTCGATCAGGTGATAAACAACGCTCTACTGGGACATAGTGACCACTGTGTGCTGACCTTTGATTTTATCTGATACCGGGCCATAAATCCCGAACCTCAGACGTAGATTCACAACTTCTGTCGTGCAGACTTTTCAGGAATGTGCATCTTTCTTCAACAAGTTAAACTGAGACAAGCTTCAGTGGAAGACTTATAAAGAAAGTTCACGAGGCTCACGCGATGTTCGCCCAAAAAAAAAGAGGCAAGAAGGATTCGCCCCCCCCCTGAAAGAGGTTTCATCTATTTTTTCAAAAAGTTGAATACGGAAGACAAAAGATGAGCTGGCATTTCGTAGAATGCGGAAGATATCAGTGTTTGATCATCAGTGTCCCCGAAGCATTGGTCAGGTCTGCTGAGAACATCGCATTAGTAACGCTGAGGTACGCCAAATGGTTTTAGGAAGATGGGCTACCACGACAAATGAATTACTCACGCTTCATGGGCTGCGCTGGTTGGGTCATGTACTCCGCATGCCAGAAGATCGTCTGCCTCGCAAAGCTCTTTTCACCCACCCATGTGCTGAGTGTAAGCGACCGAGAGGTGGACAATGTATGACCTGGCAACGAAGTACGAAAACACTAACCAGTAAACTAAGTCGGGTGGGCAACTGTCGCCTCCATGGGGACTCCGGGACCCAAATCACCAGTGGTTATTGACATTGAAGGCAATGGCCAGTCAGTGGCGTCCTTGCATCAAAGCTATCGTCTTCAATGCGTAGCTACCCAATTTCCGAACAGACTGAGCATTCCTTCACCTTCAAGGCTGGGTTCTGTACTCCACTTTCCCGTTTTCCGGTGATAGAAACTGTAGCAGCTGGAACCAATGTGCCTATGGCATACGGTTTATGGCTGACAAATTGAACTGAATTGAAAATGCGGAATAGCTGTAAATCAGAAACTCACCAATGAAACATACGAAAACAAGCCACCATTCTGCTGTTTAAATATAGAAGACCGCCGCAGAAAGAAGCCATCCGCGTTCTCCTTGAGGAAGGGGGAACCCAAGAGTGACCCAACAGTGGTATCTGAGGTCAAAGAGGACACTGTGCAGGCCTATATTCAGATCCCGCGTCCTCATCACACCCAATCTTATCAAAGCATAACTACGAACGGCTTCTAACCGACTTGGTCTTCACGGTGAAGGACATTCACAATATAAACCCATTCTGTGTGTTGGGGCCCAACGATGTCCATCCAAGGATCCTGAAAGAAACATCGTTTACACTGGCAAATCATTTCCACTTGGTGTTTCGTTGGTCACATGACAAAGGCCACGTTCCATCTGCTTGGAAGGAACCGATTGTCACACAAATCTACAAATAAAATAAACAGTAATAGTTGTTCAGCTGTGGTACTCTTTCGGTGCCTAGCTGCCATGCCATACGAACGAGGCACCAGGGCTGGGATACTGCCAGGTCGCCCAAGCCTAGACAGGGGAAGTCGAGAGGCAAAGGTCGGGCTCGAACCACAGACCTTCCGGTGAGTAAATTTGCGCCCTAACCACTTGGTTCATCTCGCCCCACCAATCTAAAAAATGGTAATCGTTTGTCGCTTGGCAGCTAAAGGCCTATAGGTCATACTAGGGTGTCGTGCAAGATGAGGGAACGCATTTTGAAGCAAGCCACCCTAGACCATCTTACGTCTAGCAACTTGATATCTCCAGTTCAACAAGGAATTCCCCAAAACCGCTCTTGGGTGACGAACATGCTCGTATTTAAAGACGGCTTAACCCAAGCCAAAGACGAGGGACTCATATCGGATGCCATATCTTTCGGCTTCTCAGAAGTATTCGATCGAGTCCCACACGTCCTGCTTCTCCACAAATTTGAGTCTTACGGTATTCAAGGGAAAACCCTACTCTGTATCAAGGCTTTCTATCAGACAGAACATCCCGAGTGAAATAAGACTCGACCTACTCTTCTCCAGCGCCGGTCTCCATTAGAGTTTCTCAAGGCTCCGTTCTGGGACCACAGCTGTTTCTGGTATGCCTCAACAACCTTCAGGACGTTCTTTCAAGTTCATGTCTACGTTTTGCGGACGACTTGAAATCTTTGAGTTCCGATGCCAGTGCCATCCAAATGGATGTAGGCCCTGTAAAGCAGTGGTCGTTGGATTGGCACCTTCCTCTGAATGACAAAAAGTGCGTCCATGTCATTCGGAGGAGACTCAGCGAACACCTATGTCATGCATGGTGAAAGGAACAGAAGACATCGCGGAGATAGATGCCGAAAAGGATCTAGGTATCTAGCTCTCTTCAAACTTGTCCTTCTCTCTGCACCAAGTGAAATCGGTTCAAAGGGATGATTCGGCGCACACTCACCTGTATTACTCGCATGGACTTCCAAATACTCTATGGGCCCTACACCAAACCAGTTATTGTATATGCCAACCAAGTTGTCTACCCAGGACGCAACAAGAGCGTAACCCTCATTGAGCATGTCCAGCGAGCCGGTACGAAAATGGTTGCTGGTCTTAAATCCGTGGATTGCGTGACACCTCTTGCGGTGCTTGACCTCTTTCCCATCGAGCTTCGTCGCCTCCGAGGGGACCTAATTCTCACTTATGCCCTGTTTGAGGAAGGCTTGACCAACAGGTTTTCCACCATTGACCCAGCAAACACACGGCGGGGATATGGTAAGGTCTCCAAACTCAGGGCGCACACTTTCATAAGGCAAAATTTTTTCTCATTTCGGGTAGTAGCTGCGTGGAATAAACTGACTCCGACGGTTGTACACGCTCCTTTTAGAGCCCAGTTCACAGCATCCACTATTAGACACTTTTATGTGAGTCCTCGTGCTGGAAAGCATACGTCCCCTTGTTGAAAACCTTAAGAGCAGTACTACACAATTTTCGCTAGTGCCTTTTAGTTGAACGACAGCCGCTGATCGACAAGAACAAAACCAACCCTGGAAACTTGGGCAAAATCCTCGGATCTTTGAATCCGTGAGTCATACACGATGTTTACGGTGAAATTTCGTGATGTCGTTCGCGATCGGCTAAAAGCTGGCGCGGACTTCGGTCGGTGCAGGAATTTTCGTAACAGGACTGACCAGTTCTGGTTCAGTGCTTTCGTAGTGGAATTTCTTTCAACGTTCCGGCAGTTACTATTCTTTAGTTAGGTTAGGGTGTACCCGGCCTCTTGTAAATGACTGCAAGTCGCGCCCTCAGAATCCCACTAACGAGGAAAAAGCCCACCGAACAGGCCCAAAAGGCCGGGAAATTAAGGGACGCCACGGCATTTAAAGTGCGCATTTGACCTTGGGTCAAGGCTGTCAAGTCTGCTGGATGATTGGCTACGGTGTGTGCTGCCTGCACTCTTGGTCAGGCTGGAACGATTTCAAGGCCATGCCAAGATTTTAGTTGAGTCGATGAGATGCTGCAGTAATTCATTATTCGCTCCGTCCTCTTTCGGTCCAGATATCTGTGAAATGGTGCTGAGCCCATCTGCCGATCCACCATGTTATTTGTCCCATGTTGTTCGTGATGATAAAATCTTATTTTCTGCAACTGCGACCAAAGCATCAGCGACGCTTATTATACATAAGCCAAGTACTTCGTACCCGAACATGTTATCAAGCAAGCTCTGATCTTCATCTATTGTGCTACCGGCCTATAGCGTGTATCAGCGGTTGAGCGCAAGATGCGAAGGCGGATGCCGGTCTACTTACCTGGTGATGGAATTTGGGCCCAAACTGCGGAATCCCAGCGGGTGAAAAAGATGTCACTTTCTCTGACGTGTATTATCGGCGTCCACCTATGAAAAGAAGGTGCTTTCGCGATCTGTCGGTCACACGCTCTTGGTGTACAAGTATGTGCACCAACGGACACACTAACCACACTGCTAACAAACGTGTCTGCCTCTGTCCCCAGATTGACCCAATGCACCTATGTTCATAGTCATATCCACCATACAAGATTCTTGTTATCTGTAAATATCAGACTAGCAAGCGTACGCGAGTAATCACAGTTTCGATGAGAAGTGGGGGAAAGTGATTTCTGGTTTGTCGAGTTGTTTGGATTCGTCCACGAAAATCCGTGACAATGTGAGGAAAAACAACGGAATCGATCTAATATTTTATGTTGTTTGTGCACTACACGATAGGATACAGATCTTGGTCAAACCCGTTTGTGATCTGCGGGGTAGCCAAGAGGCCTTACACACACTATGACCACTGGTTGTCTATTGCGAAGAATAATGGGCTTGTGGAAGCGACTTCCATGTATAAATTTAGCCCTCCCGGTCCAATCAAATGGTATATTGTGGGGAAGTAAATGAATAAGGTATGCACCGCTATTACCATGAATGCTGGACGTATCACAGTGAGCCTTGGATGGCTGACTGGAGCACCTGGGCGAAGCGTGCCAGGAGACTTGCAGTCACCTTGGTAAGATCAGGTCAGCTAATGATGATAATAATAATACTAATAATAACAATGTTTATTCACAACTTGTGGGTGTCATACCGCCTGGCATGATCATGGGTTTACAGTCAGAATGGAACACGATTGGGAGATTTGTGTGAGTGCGGATTGTACAAGAACAGGACAATGTAATAAACAGTGGGGAATATTCGATGAAATAGTAATAATAGGTTTCTCTCCCAACTTGTGAGGAACAATGGACATGAGGTCCGACTAGTTCAAAGACGGCCAGATGGCATGAACTAAAGCTGAAAACCATTGCTGGCCATGAGTAATCTTGGGCGGTTGGGTAAATGCCCAGAGTCACAACGAACAAAAGTGCAGATGGTGATGGAATAGTTCAAATTGGAAGCACATGGCAAGCTTTGTCTCAAGAATGTGGTTTTGATCTGAAACTAAGCAGACCCACTGGTTGCACTGTTGTAGGGAAGTCAGGTGCAGGGGATAGGTTGGAT
>NW_008751705.1:4361-6104 GCF_000715545.1 Opisthorchis viverrini | reverse complement strand
CTACAGGCTTGAATTGACGAGGGGTTGCGGTAGAGATTCTGGAGAAAATAGTTACGGGAGTGCCATCTCACTGGGTATGACAGTGCCATTCCATCGTCGCACTGACATGCTTGGGTTTATGGACAGCCCCGTAACGGTCGTCAATGGTGCCGCGATCGGAGAAGGGATACGCAGTTCCGTGGCAGCTGGTTCTGGGTTAGACAGAGATTGACACAGAGTCATACAGGCTCACGGATGATTTCCGTTTCGTTGGAAGAACGTGTGAATGTAGACCGGACACCAGCCAGTTTGAATAGATGCCAATTCTACGGGGAGTTTGGGCAACTGCAGTCGAGGCTTGAATCTTGGGAAGAGGGGCAACGGGAAAGAAATAGAATGAAAGCACTGGCGAGTGGCGAGTGTCAGGAGGCATAAGATACAACGGTGTCAACGGAAGAAAATCTAAAAGGGATGACAGCAAGCTAAATGGGCTTAAGAAAGGTGATCTAGAAATCAAGTACTAGTTGGGCCAGAGTAGGTGCCTATGTTTAGGAAGCTGAGAACTTTGTCATCCAAGTAGCTAGCAGGGAGGCTAGCTGTTTGACTAGTTGAAAACGGGCGGTATTTTTGGCTCGCCAAAGTATCATGACATAAAGTCCTTGTTGTACAGAAGGGGGGATAATGTGAACAGTGACAGTAGACAAGTAAAAAGCGGACAAGCAACAGCTTCCCAGTTAACTGATAAGACCAGTTGCTTGACTGAGGTCTACTACGTCAACCTAAGAGAAATGTAAGATTAGGGATCACCAGTCACCGTGCCACTGCTGTCAACCCCAGAAAACGAATGATGCATGACAAAAAACAGCGATTAAGTGCTAGCTGGGACTGATCGTAATCAGTAAATGATAGGTTGTTAGGATTTTTTGCATATGATTGCTCCAGATGACAGGAGGGAAGAATATGTGCGCTATGTTTGGATGATGGATTGGACTTGGGCAGATGACAGGAAGAATATGTGCGCTATGTTTGGATGATGGATTGGACTTGGGGTGGTGTGACCCAACTAAGACGAAAGTTGCAACACCTACCTTGTCGACGTTAGCCGTGAGCTTCACACAGTAAGCCCAGGCTACCCCATGCATTAATGCTTTTTATTTATCATTATTTTTTATAGAACAAACGGAAATACGGCAGCTGGTATTTGCTTGTATTGCTTGGTGTTGTGAGACAAGTGACAACCGGAACAAGGCCAATCCAGTTACAGACAAACAACAGGGCTGCTCTTTTCTGGTTTTCCTGAATTAAAGGCAAGGCTCAGAACCACCGGCGATGGGCGATACACTCGTGCCACTGGATGGGTGGCGATTATACGAACGCACCATGGTGCAACGTAACAGGGCGACCCTCCCCGCAGGGCGTACCCGTCCACCACACGAGGTTTTTATCCCTCGTACATGCTACCAGAACTGCAAGGTGTAAAACCATCTAAGCAGTCATAAGTGCGGTTTGGGCATTGTTAAATAACTCCAGCTACCAGCTGTTTTATCCGGTCGGGGGGAAGCCAGGCCGGTAAAACAGCTCAGTTATTTCGAACAAGCAAACAGCAATCAGCCACTGGAAGAGGCAAGTCGCGGAAGCAAATGAAACATCGACTACCTTTTGGGGAAGGGAAGTAGAATGGAGATGTTCGCAGCCTGCGTACTATGGCTAAACGAAGGCGAAGCATTGGCGTGAACCGCCTTATCAAGTACAGTCGCACCAGTG
>NW_008751705.1:0-1168 GCF_000715545.1 Opisthorchis viverrini | reverse complement strand
CTACAGGCTTGAATTGACGAGGGGTTGCGGTAGAGATTCTGGAGAAAATAGTTACGGGAGTGCCATCTCACTGGGTATGACAGTGCCATTCCATCGTCGCACTGACATGCTTGGGTTTATGGACAGCCCCGTAACGGTCGTCAATGGTGCCGCGATCGGAGAAGGGATACGCAGTTCCGTGGCAGCTGGTTCTGGGTTAGACAGAGATTGACACAGAGTCATACAGGCTCACGGATGATTTCCGTTTCGTTGGAAGAACGTGTGAATGTAGACCGGACACCAGCCAGTTTGAATAGATGCCAATTCTACGGGGAGTTTGGGCAACTGCAGTCGAGGCTTGAATCTTGGGAAGAGGGGCAACGGGAAAGAAATAGAATGAAAGCACTGGCGAGTGGCGAGTGTCAGGAGGCATAAGATACAACGGTGTCAACGGAAGAAAATCTAAAAGGGATGACAGCAAGCTAAATGGGCTTAAGAAAGGTGATCTAGAAATCAAGTACTAGTTGGGCCAGAGTAGGTGCCTATGTTTAGGAAGCTGAGAACTTTGTCATCCAAGTAGCTAGCAGGGAGGCTAGCTGTTTGACTAGTTGAAAACGGGCGGTATTTTTGGCTCGCCAAAGTATCATGACATAAAGTCCTTGTTGTACAGAAGGGGGGATAATGTGAACAGTGACAGTAGACAAGTAAAAAGCGGACAAGCAACAGCTTCCCAGTTAACTGATAAGACCAGTTGCTTGACTGAGGTCTACTACGTCAACCTAAGAGAAATGTAAGATTAGGGATCACCAGTCACCGTGCCACTGCTGTCAACCCCAGAAAACGAATGATGCATGACAAAAAACAGCGATTAAGTGCTAGCTGGGACTGATCGTAATCAGTAAATGATAGGTTGTTAGGATTTTTTGCATATGATTGCTCCAGATGACAGGAGGGAAGAATATGTGCGCTATGTTTGGATGATGGATTGGACTTGGGGTGGTGTGACCCAACTAAGACGAAAGTTGCAACACCTTGTACGTCGACGTTAGCCGTGAGCTTCACACAGTAAGCCCAGGCTACCCCATGCATTAATGCTTTTTATTTATCATTATTTTTTATAGAACAAACGGAAATACGGCAGCTGGTATTTGCTTGTATTGCTTGGTGTTGTGAGACAAGTGACAACCGG
>NW_008751704.1:2204407-2234866 GCF_000715545.1 Opisthorchis viverrini | reverse complement strand
AAGGAAACATTGTAGCTTTTTACCTGATGTGTATACCGCCGCGTTTCATTGCACTTTTAGTTCAGCACATTGAGAGTTTGGCACAGAAATGAATACATGGATAATCTGATTTGGGAAAATTTTCTCCATCTTCGATCTGACAAAATAACCGGAAATATGATGTGCAAAATCCATTTCGAAACCTAGTGGAAAACTACAGCATTCATAGTAACAAAATGCATTCACGATGAATCAGTTTTTCAGTCCAGATGCGGTGGAGCAATTTCAATGCAGCCACCGCATATGGCATATAAACTCGTCATCTCAGAATAAACATTAAAAATTACACGTCGAATGGAAACTTTTTTATTACATAAGTAGCAGGCGCGGATGGTCGGAAGATATTCAAGAGAAGTTAGATAGAAAGAGTTCAGCTGAATTGTCACAAACAACAGTATGCTCTCGTACCGCGCCGGATGTCAGAACTTAGTACGCACTAGAATAAATATAATGTGCGTGGTTAGAGCGTTGTCAAGCTTTTGAGCAAAATAGATATGAACATGTGTAAATCAGCATTTGACAAATTTTCCTCTGTAAATCCGGTGTTGGATTGTCCTTTCTCTTAAGAATGGAATTCTTCGTTTACAGCAGTAATGTGAATGCAGTGAGGAATTTCGGTAAATTTGGCGTTTACGATGTACCATCGCCCCCGGTGTTCAGGGCTTGGCGCACCATAACATCCGTATTGGACTTAACTACCTAAAATGTTGTAGCCTAGAACGCTGGTGAGCTTAAATGGTCACGCGCTCACTTGCTAACCAGGTGGGCTATGATATTTTGGGAGTGTGTCGTGGATATTTTTCTTAATTCGCCTGAACCACGAGGCGGTTTTGCTGCAGTTCTCAGGAAGTGCAGGGTCGCATGGGAAAAGTTTCATCGAAAATGATTTTTCGGTCCTACAGTAACAAATATTGAACCTTGGAAAGCGCACCTAGGCAAGTTTGTCGAACGGTATATCTGCACCTTGAACCCTGTGGCAAGAATATAAATGACGCAACGACAATTATTCACACATTTTACGCGGTTTAATGTATGTTGTGGAGTGAGTAAAATCAATATGCTTTTTTTCTTCAATCTCCGCTGGTCACGTTCAGCAACTTAATATCTTCCATCTCTGCGGCTCACATTTAGGAATGATGTCTCCAAGAGGACGTCAAATGAATCAAAGTATGTTTGTGTAAATCTATTTTTGCCTTACTACTCCCCGACCGTTCATAGTTCCTCGGAGAGCCTGAACTTAGTAATGTTAATTTTTTTCATTTATGACTATTGGGATGTTCGTCGAGCTTTGTAGACACCCATAACACTTTGCCGAAATGCCGTTTAAAATTTGGATGATACTCATCTTTTGAAACGTTTTGTGGGCTCCTAGAGATTTCAATGCCGTTTGAAAATATCGGTTAGCTTAATCAATTCTCATCACATATCGCTTGAAATTGACGTTGCATCCCAATTTGATTCATATCATTACTTATTTCTCAAAGCCATATGCAACAAATTGGTTTCCAGAGGAAGCTTCGTCATTCTTCGTCATTCGAGACGATTTTAATAACTCTTTCGAAACTTTGGAAAGGATGGACTGAATTAGTTTGCACGTATTCTGGAAACGTGCAGCTCTACATAACTGCAAAAAACTGTTACATATCTGTTCGATGTCCTGTTCGATTCTGTGTACGATCACACACAGTTGTCCGCATATTCAGATGCAATGAGCCATTTTCTAATCAGGACGACTAATTTGAGAGAGAAATAAAAAGATCAATAGGCCTGATATATTCCGGGGACGCGTTGTATACAAAACACATCAAGTATAATCTGCACTATGTTGATGATTCCTAAAGAATGCGTTCGTGCTTGTGCGCACTTATAGCCATAAATTGGAGCAGCGAAGCGGAAGACAACGTCAATAATATTTGAAGAGTTCTGGACCAGAGGGGTCCTTGCATTTCGAAAGCTATGCAGCTGAACATGTAGTGCACCAACTCTATCTTCTAATGCATGAGTAGTTCGAGTTGTTCCTTTTACAGGGCCATTTCGAATAAAGGAATTATAAAAAAAATTAGAAGAGATTTTCCGACCAGCTTGGCCCTCGAAAGATTCAAATAGCGAATTCACCTTAATTATAGAAAAGTGTAATAGAAATGCGTAAAATGATTTATTAAATCAAGCTGTTTTCATATAACTATCACCGAATCTTTTGCCGATAAAATGCGTCCTTTACACAGCCTTGATAGGCAGATAAGGGTGTGTGAAGAACTGTTACAAGGCTCCCTTTGGTGGAACATAAGTGTTATCATAATGTCAATTTTCTGATTACGACTACGAACTGGGATTTTCTGCCTACCGGAAGAGATTAGAAAAGCTTAGATCACCAGATCTATTCTAGGAAGAAACAGCTATACTGTTTGGATCGGTTTTGATTTTCGTTGCGGTTGACCTTCAAATTATGGCCACATTTTCGTGCTACATGAGAAATTGCGCACCTTGCAGCAAACGGCGGACACAACACATCGTGCTTGTTGTTATCGTTAAGTTCTTTGTTTCAATGAGAGCGTTTGGATTAACTGAGAAAGCACTTCAGTTCACCTTTTTTCACTTTCTTTCTCTCGGGTTTACTTGTGGTAGTGTGATTTCTGTGCATTCTACCAATAGGCGTATTAAGGCATTCTGTATCATCTCGTTGTAGTTTTGTAGGCTCTCATTCCTAAACACATGGTGTTGAAATATTGTTTTTTTTAAATTGTGTGGGATTTTGTGTCTTGGCGTTTTTCTCCAAAACTATCGCCACAATTATCTTTAATATCAGTGGATAACAATTACTTTGTTTTGTGTTTTCAGTATGCCTGCCGCATTCTTATAATAACTATTTTCAGAAGCTGGGATCTTGCCCAACTTGTGGTCTTCTACATAAGCCACAGTATATACGAAGCCCTTAGAATGCAAAATAAACCGGCGCAAAAGCGCCTTCCATTTTAAAATCATGGACATCTCGGCCAAAATAGCGCTTTTATGGGCACAACATTTAACCAATAGGTAGATTAAGAGCGCAGAAAATAGTGCATAGAGGGTACAAATTGCGTTATCAGGGTTATTCTACACAACATTTCAAACGTTATTTGTATCATGAGGAAGTATTATATGATTCCAGAGTTGATCTAACAAGGACCCCAAAATTTGGATAACCTTGATTAGGACAAATATTGACTAACTTCGGATGAGTGTGCCATTGTCACCCAAAGACCTTATAGTGTACGATTTGACCAAAGGACTTCTCTGTCACAGCTCTGATGACCGTCATTGATCAAAGGTATTCTCTTTTGCCAGCCACATATTCTGTTCTGGCACGCCACTGTAGCAGATTTGTCATAATCCCAAGACGGCTGGCGAAGACTTACACAAAACGTGTATAGGATGAATTTATTACGCTAGTTTGGATGCAGATGTTAGGTGTGAGCATTGGTTTTAAACAAAAATGGGCAACAAAACCTCACTGCACTCTCTCAAGAAGAACAGGTGTTTTGAAGGTGTTTTCTTAAACTGCCATCACGTGCTTTTCAAAAATCAATCCGTTACCTGTAACATTGTACCCTGTTGGCTTGTAGGATTGCTATTTTGCATGTAAACACAAAAGCCGCCACTACGAAAACGGTATCTTTTAATAAATGAGTCTCATTATTTACTATGTACACTGGATTTCATTTAGGCCCTTCGATAGTTGTTTCCGTACAACGTAAGCAACATTTCTTGTGCAGCACTTATATCTGTTTATAACAGTTGGGAAGTTTTAAACACAATTGATTTAGGTTTTCGATTGAATAAAACTGCATCTCATCGCCTTGTTTAACCCCAGAAGTTGAGTTTGTTCACAATAAACTTCATTTCCATGAGAAACATACATCAAACATTGAAACAGTGAAGTGTTCATCCTTGAAGGAATCAAACGAACATATATGCAGATGAAAATGTGCACAGGCATCTGTGCTTGGAGACTTCATCTTCGGTATAATTTTGTTACATTTTTTCATAAAAAGGAGCACCGCTTTTCGATGGAATGTGTGATCTATTCGGATAGTAACTCGAAAATGTCATTTAAAGCTAGTTCGTACAAACTATAAAATGCAATATTACCTTGGTACTTGCAATTAACACTACAGGAAAATGCGCGTGAAAAACGGGCGTCAAAGTCAATCTCGTTAACTTACCACAGTGAAGAGAATTCATTAAAAAAAGTGGACGTTCAGTGTCATGTGTATCGGATACAGGCAACGCATTCTGTCGTAGAACATGGAAACATATAAATCGCAGACGTGTGCCAAACATTTTGCCGCAATAAATGCCAGTCTAACTTATATAGATGTCCGTGTAAGCTTATGAGATAATAAAAAAAATTTCTTTGGCAACTCATAAATCCCCTTTCTAACCTGCTGCACTGTTGAAATTTTATTCGATTTCGTTTATGTCTTTATGCGGCATTTTGTTTCTCCTTAACAAATTTCCGGCCCAATGCGGTTTACCCATGAAAGGCACACTTTTGTCGCAGAAAAATATGGGTGTAACATAAGACAAAATATTGAGAAACCTTGGGTAACACATTATTTCTACAGCCATTTCACACAAGAAGCAGTGTTAATAGTGATCTATAAATGTCATTATTTCGTCATTCACATGCTATCCACTGCAAACAGTAGCCCCGATTAACAATTGTGTTTGCATTTGTTCCACGACTGATTATTTAAACAAGCCGCGGCAACATTCGTATCACCTTTGCAGTCGTCAGCATGCAGCTGCACTCAACATTTTGACAAAGCATGACATGAGCACAACAGAGTAAAAAATGTGTATTGTTCGCCAAGTGAATCCTGACACTGCGTGTGTGAGTCAACGCGGCTTGTAGAAGAGAGATGTCCCAATGTGTTGGATTAGACTCATTGTAGGTGAGGACGAATGGCATTATTTTTGTAGTGCGTTTAATTATCTTAGTGACTCGAGTGACCGATGTGAAATTCAATAGTCTGAGAACTTTCAAAGTTCAAAAAACCTGTGGACAGATCTGATTTTCAATTTTCGATTCGGCCAGGTACATAGCTGCCATACCGCGAGGCAGCCAACCAGAAAAACCAACAGTCGTTCATGAAACTTTGATGAAATTTGTCGATATTGACTAGATAAAAGCAAAACTTGAACTTGAGAGCATTTAAATATTTCAAATTTTCCTACTTAAAGCAAGAATCCCACAGAGCACTCAGCTAAACCGTTGAGAAAACTAATTTCTGCTAGCCTCTCATCTAATGTTTAATACGTAATATTTAATGATCCCTTCAATTTGTTATTTATTTATTTAAGGACCCATTTAATGATAAACCTGAAATGCCCTAAGTACACATTCATTTTGGCGAGTGTCAAATTCACAGACAGATGAATGAACTTCTGAACTCATAGCTAGTTGAAATGTTGTGATCGTGGCACACTTTTTACTCAATTATTCACACGACATTGATTTCTATGCGCAACCATGTTTGAGTAATGAAGGCCAAAGGCAAATAATTCATTAACGGCTGTAAAAAACTGTAACTAGCTAAAAAACGAACCAATACGAATTTACTGACTTTCATATTTACTTCCATGTTTCAAGCCTGCCAACCAAGTAAGGGTTTCTAACACTTTATTTGTTTAACAAGAATCGCAATAATTGTTCACGTGTGTTCAGACCACTTGAAGTTTCTGGGTAGCAAGGGGACATAATGACGCGCTTTACGGAGCGCTTAATTAGCAACTTCCAGTTAGGATGTGGACACGGTGGTCAGCAGCATTTGGACTAAAATGTAAAAGTGTCAACGGAAAAATGTTTCTTCAACAATTTCCCCGTTGTTGTGTTGAAATAAATGGATTGCAAAAACAGGATTCCCTGATTCTTGATACCAAAACGATAATCTCATACGTTTATTGGAGTGCTGTCTTTTAGCTTAAATAGCTAAAAAGGAGCAGACCATGTTTGACCAACACGTGGGTGCATTCCATTACCACTTCGCGAAACTGCACTCGCTGTTTTTATTGGCAGTGGCATAATTCGCCGACTTGGTACTACCTCAAAGGTTGGCCTTACTTGTGGAATCTGACTGTTAACTTTTATAACATGAATACAGACTTTTCGCGGTTGAACAAGAAATTAAAGAGGACGTCATCACACTAATTTTGACTTACGCAAATGCCCGATCCAAATGAAATCCTGTCAGTTAGTTGAATTTACATGCCATTTTAAGGTGCGTGATTATTCATCCACTACTTTTTCATGCCTTCATTCACCATTAGCAACTGAAAAATGTTCCTGATGTCCAGTTTTGTTAAACTTGAATTAGCTGGAGCATGCTTCATACCGAACAATTTACAAGCCTTTGAGGTCTTTTGTGCCGCTCGGCTACTGAAAAATCTATTTATTACCAAGTACTCTCCCAAACATTTGCTCAGTGGCGAAGCCAAACTACTTCAGACTACTGCTTGTGTCTTGTTCAAACAGTAGGAATGATTTCTCTCTAAAAATTTACGTTCATTTTGCAATTTTTAGATTGTCCACCCGGTGAGTATCTGGGTTGCAAACAACAACAGAAAACCCCATGAATCAAAATCTTCAAGGATACGCAAGTATACTTCCCAAACCCTTTGAAAAAGCCCCATGACTGTAGCATTCTTCAATAGTGATTTACGTAAAATGTTGTCCCTGGTTTGCGATACACGTAATAAAACGCATACATTAGCTTAACCCAGTACACTTTTTTTAAAAAATAATCAGTTTATACGTATCGGTGCGACCCGATTCTATTTGAGGTTATTTTACTGATTTTTTGTCATAAGCAAATAAAAAATTTTTTCAAAAATAATTTGCTTAAAAAAGAATATGAAAAATAAATATATATGAAATAAAAATATCACGGCGGATACGTTGGTCAAAGGTCTAATTCGGTGATGTATTTATGCCCAAAATGTAACTACAAACTAATACGTTTGAAAGCATCATTGAAAGTTACCCTAATATTTTCCGGTCGGAAGACGTTGAGGGACTGTTGAAAACTGTGTACGGTAAATAATGTACACAACACCGGTGTTATATATTAGCGTTTAATTTTAAAAGGCATGGTCACAGACTTAAAAATTGAATGCAGCCGATGAATGCGGAAGGGTGACAATAGAATATTTGATAAATGAGAAAAACGTTTTATTCGAATTCATGCAACCAACAGTTTTGAGTTAGATGAGATGAATTCCAGCGTATCGAAAATTGTATGGAAAACGTGTGCAAGGATCAACAATCGGAGAAAAGACGAAAAATGCTGGATGCCCTTTAAGGCTCCGTAAGCGCTAGCACAGTCAAGACTTGCAAATCAGGCATAAAGTGCACGCTCAACACCATGCGCCACGCATGTGCCGTAAGTACGCAGAACTCACAATGGCAAGCGTACACAATTCACTTACTTTGACCTTGGGAAGTTCCAGTCCAATGACAGCTTCTGCGGAATGAGGAAGGCGGAACCCGTGATAAGAGATAATCATCGGTTGAAGGACCGAAGATTTGATGCCGCAACCAATTGCACGTATGGCTCAAATTACGGTAAAACAATATTCATCGGCACCATTCTTCCGCTTCTTTTCATTCCTCACAGTCACTACGCGCTGACATCGGTTACAGTTGTTCGGTGCTCCTGAACAGCGATTATGTCAGGTTTCATGAAAGACTTTGAAAAAGGTGCTCCCAACCCCTCGAAGGCGGTGCATCTAAGTCGACAAAGACGTTCTGTCAGTTGCAGTGTAACCAGATTGTGACGAGCACTTCTGGCGTTATGCGTGATCCATCAGAACTGCAAAATATGCACCAAACTTTCAATTTGGCCTAAATTTCAACGACGTAAGATCGTCTGGCCACCACGACCACGCCAACCTTGTGCTATTGCCGCTGTAGCTATCAATTTCAGCCTTGAAACACTTGTGCACAGGAAAGCGACCATCTATGATACCCTTTAGTCCATCACCATAGAAACTCACCACTCTAATACATCTTCAAGCGAACGGCTTCTTTATAATTGACGCCCACTCGTTAAGTTTTAAAAGGTTCGCAGAGTGTAGTTGAGACATTTTTGTGGACAAGAGGCAGTCAAACATTATGGACACCAGTCATCCTTTTTATACGAGTAGAAACAAACGAGATAAGCTGTTTGGTGCCCATATACGGCGATAATGTGCTTTTAAACTCTCGTTTACACATTTCAGGAAAAAATGATTCTAAACCAGGTAATCCACAGTTTTTACAGCTGGCTCATGTTGTTTCGGAGTTGTTTCTGAAGGGAAGTATTTTGAATTTTGTTCCTTTCACTAAGGAATCCGATGCCAAGATAGACACTTATTCAATCGCATCCCGCAGAACTACCTCAAGAAGTCTTCTGTTTATTTACTCCTTCTGTGGAATTGGTTAATTGTTTCTCCTAATGATGTAAAATGTTTTTTCTAGCTGCCACATGAACTAGCATACACGCGAAACCAGTGCATGAAGCTTGTGACAAAAGGCACTCAAAAATCACAAGGCACATTTTTCCCTAGAAGCCTTAAAATATACTTAGCATTTTTCATTGACAAAGTTTTATTTTGTTTAGTGGTATTTAACGGATTTTAGCTAGGATTTTCTATGTGTTGCTTCATTGCTCATATTATATTCCAAGCCTCCTTGGCTTACTAGACGCTTCGGTAGATAAGCTAACAAGCAATAACCAGTACATGTATAGCGTTGGTCAATTAGTCTGTGGTTTATTGATAGCCATTTGTCCTACCTTTTAAGGAAGTTAAGCAGTATTTGCTGTTATTTTCGAATTTAGCAAAATGGTGCAATCAAGCTGAAAGGTGCAAAGTAGGCTAAGGCCAAAAATTGAGAACAGTTTGCAGATAGTCAGCAAAAGGCAATTAGGTGGGTGACGTAAGTCATTTTATTTAACGCGTGATTGTGTAGTTGAAACCGGCACTTTCGCTCTGATCAACTGAACTCCAGATGGAAAATAATTTTTTACTCTCTGGACAGGGTACTTATACACGTGGGCCTAAGCCTAACTAGTACAATCTCTGTGAATTAGGCAATCAGCTTTAGGTTTAATGTTGGTCCATCAAATATAAGCTTAAACTACATAATTTTGTATCTATCCATGGCGACACTAGGAGGATTGGGTTAGTGCTGAACTCACCGAGTTTGCCAGACTGACATACATCCGTTACACACTGACGTAATATGTTTTTTCAATCGTGATCTAATAAATGAAAGCCTCGCATCCAGTGCTAAATAATCGCGCTCAGGATGCTTCCCATATGGACATGAAGCGTCTAAACATAAGGTATTTTTTTCTAAACCAAGGGAATGAACCAACATCACACTTATTATCAATTACACACACGGCGAGTGACCAAAACGGTTAATAAATATTATTTATTCATACAAAGTTGTGTGTCAGACGGCAAAATAGATTAATTTATTTGGCTGAGTGAAGTTTAGGTGTAATTTATATATGATAAATATTGAACATGACCATTTACACAAAATGACAAATGATTCCATAACGGATTAGTTCATCTGCTGCCCACTACTGCATAACTGCTAGTTCGCCAACTAAGCGCATAAAATAAGCCTCCTTCAAGCCAACTATTTTTAATCAATTCTATCCGCGTTCCTTTGGGTCGAATAAAAAAGCGAAATTCATCTGTGCTGCATATTGTGTATCCAACTACTCTTAACAAGATAAATCATAATTTCGATTCACATATTTCAGTGGCCCCACCAACAAAGCAAGGTAACTTAATGCAAAGATTATAGTTTCTTCACTGTCTTGTTTGCTGAACATTTTAGCGGTTTGTCTGCTCAATAGAAATGCATCTGGTTCGTTATGGCATCTCACAGCCACTGCACTGCCTTATTCAAACCGAAATACCCCATTCGATTATGAGTTAAGTACTAAGTCATATTCACCTACTCCGAGGGGTTTCCACGTTTTAGAGAAAAGTTGGTAGAATTTTCTTCCTCACAGCGATAGCTGTTTATTGTTAGTCTCCTATAGAAAGAAATTACAGTGTGAATGATAATTATATTATCGAGTTGACTAAAATATACTATCATGTGGCAACACTTAGTGCACGCATTCTTAGTAATCAGTCGGCACTCTGTTTTAGGTTAAGTTATTTGAACAGTAAAGTCATTCATAATCTCGTTTTTTCGAACGCTTGTCTTTTCTGGTTTACCTGTCGTAGTCTTACTCCAAAGTTAGGCCATATTGTTTACTAACCTGAAACTATAAAGTAGAATGATGGAGGGTGGGGTTTTTTGGCCTTTATTTCCCGTATTGGACTTGATGTCGACCACCAGACTTTGAATGCTGCAGTAAGCAGCACGTTTCAAACGAAAGCTGCCCTTACTCGAAACAAAATAGTATCTGGAGAAGATACAAATGCCACTTTACATTGTGCGCTTGAAGAGAGATATTACTCACACTGATTTGTCGCTTTCAAGCTCTCACTTATGTGAAAAGTCTTTCGAAAAATCACTTAAAAATAACGTCAAATATATGATGGCGCTTCAGCCAAACTGCGGGGCGAATATGCAAATCAGAGTCACCGATAGCGTTGTCTCTGATGGAAACGGAGCCAAAAAAGAATACCCTAAATCAACCGACATTTTGCCTTCAATGTTTACGTGGCTGGATAGAAGTTTACTGCTTCGAAAATGTTTTATTCATTTCGCGAACCAGTCATTTGCTAGTCAGATATAAATATGTGAATGCATATTATGGAAAATAGTCACAATCACGCTGCAACGGAGTGTGGACAATTGATCAAGGCTGGTACCTTCATAGTTTTCCAGGTTAGAGTTAACATGTATATTGGCCGCCGGTTGCGCAGATCAATGGGTGGGGCACTTGTTTGCCATATGGCGGTATGACGTTATTGTACCAGTTCAAAACCGTATTTGATGGCAAAATTATTGCGGGTCATTCAGGCGATACGCGGTTGTTTGACGTTTGTAGTCCAGTCTAGATCTCCAAACGTGTTTTTCCACTTGTTTTACTGACACTGCGACGTATATCCTTCCAAAATGTGTGCTGTTTTGCTTTGCTAAATAGCGCTAGATTTAAATCGTTGAAGAAACACTATACCCTTATAGATATTTATTTCATCAGAGGCAGATTATTGAAAGTTAATTGTAGAAAAAGCCCTTCCTGTATCACCGGTAAAGAGTCATGTTTCAGCACCTGCATTTTCCACACTCTGTACAAAAATGTTATGTGCATAATCACCCGACACAATCCAGTACCCCGTCTCCTCGTTTTTTTCCATTAAGCCAATGTTTACATAAAAATCCAGCAGCTGTCCACAAAACTCTGCCCTAATATAGTGGTCCGACATAATTGCAAAATTAACAGGATTATGCTACGAGATATAGGTTTAACCAGCGGTGACGAAAAAGCCAGTGTTCGAAGTTGATTCGATGACTGACAATTATTTCCAATCACTATTTTAGAGCCGCAACCGAATAACTCAGGTATTCTTTTGATTTCACACTTATATGAAATGATATGAAGATTTTAACGAAATGCCTTTCATGCTTGCAACAAACTTCAAAAAGAAAGCAAAATACGATGTAAATAATACTGATAAAAATTTGTGATGTATACCATTCAACAAACGAATTCTTAAATTCAAAATTTAAGCGTATGAATACATTTACCTTAAGATTCAAAAATTTAAAAGGCTATTGACGTGCTTTATTGCGCGCTGATTGTATGCATTACGCAAATTTGAAATGAATTTCTTGTACACATGAAAATCACGTTTTGGGCTATTGTAAGCTTCAAGAATGTAAGGCAGTAAACACGAATGTGAACACTAAATTTTTGAACAACTCCTTTGGCTAACCCAAGTGTCTAGCCACATGCGCACAGACCTAGATTAGTTCATTTTAAATTCCTTGCATCTAGTTACGAATTTCTATTTTGTGCACATTTTCATTAAGAATTGGTGCACTACATCAATTTATCGGCTCATTCGCTAAAAATCGCCTTGTGCGTTTATCTAAGAGTGAATGCTATGTTCCACAATAACTGGCATACAATGGGCTAAACACTTCCAATGGTAGAAACAACCAATAAATTTGTAGCGTCCGCAGCACGTAATGTGCGTTATTCGGTTTTGTATAAGTCAGCTATTAGTACTCTTCCGGTTCCTCCTAGTGAGCTGTATACAAAATACTGATAAGAATCACATGAGGATGCCGGTGTCTAAGATTGTTGCGTAAGTGAAGATACATTCTTGGCCTGGAATTTTGTGCAACAGCACGAAGTATACTGCTAGTGAGATACGGACGATCCTCAAATGTGCAGTATTTGAGTTCATAAATTAGCTGCTCACGTATCATGTGTGCTTAACTATGGAATACACTACACTGAAAAGCAGTGGATACTTGATTACGCAATCTTTATCTAATATAACAGTAGCGCATACCAAACCTATTGTAAAATCTATAGAACTCGTCTAACAGAAATAGGTTGACCACCTTTCGCTGGCTTTCGATGAGACCACAGATACAATTGAATTTTTTCACAGCTGCGAAAGCTGGCCAGAAACGCAAGCCGTTTTCGTCCTACAACCCTGGTCACCCAACACGCTAAATTATGAACAACAGCGAAACTTTAGTGGCGGCTTGTCAGCATCACCCAAGGGACGAAACAAATACGCTCAAACCCTATGGCGTATTTTTGAAATGTTTGGTATATTCTTTAAAAATGTGTTATGTTAACCTTTCAAAGAGGATTGTCATTAATAACCGCATTTGGCGTTATACCAAACTTAATACTGCGAGTTTTTAGCAAACAAAAACTTATTTGGGCCTACCCGTGAAAGTCATCTGTGAAGGGCGACCGGATTTACAAGACGAACCGAAATAATTTGGACCGGCTAAATTGAGCGCACGGATTTGTGCAACTCCTGAAGAAAATGGATTATTCAGCTCTTGTCTAATCTTTTTAACGTTCCATTCCACTAAAAATGTCAATGAGTGGTTTGCGTTAGATAAAATATTCTTCCTCAGTGTTTCTGCGAGTGAGATATTTTATAACACGAAAATTTCAGTAAGAGCCTAAAACACAACTCGGCCAACAATTGACAATATTTACGGTCATCTCAATCCGTTGCTTGAAGCACTTGTAAAATCCACGTAGTTTTACACATAGTCTTACCCATGGTTTTACACAGAATGCAACGTGCCCACAAAATCCCTAGGCGATTTGCATAGTAAGCTGACTAGTTGTTTGGACGGATATACGTTAGGGGAGTGCGATGTTTTAGAACGCTCTTTCATAAACTGGAGATAGAAGTGCTATTTTATATCGACTATATCTCGCTGCAGGAATCATACAGGAGATAGCGCTCAGTAGTTGAATTGAGGGGGAAGAAAATACGTTACTGGTTAATTTTACTTCACTGTCAATGGTGCGCTCACTGATATTATTCATACTGCAAAAAAGCCCCGTATATATGTATATATGTGCGTTGCCATCAGAGAAAGTTTTACAGCAGTAGACATTTGAATAAGGACATGATCTAACAAATACATTTAAAATATGATCTGATTGCTTATGCTTGACGTACAAGAGTCAAACTTAATTGCGTTTGCATCACAGACGATATGAAAATGTCGGTGCAATTGGCCTATATTCGCAGCATAATCTGCCGTGTAGTTTAGGCCGGAATATTGTTACTTTCTGGGAAATAATCACCGTCGATCTCAAGAATTGCTTGTGAAGGCCATGAACAATTCAAAAAGACTAAGTTGGAAACTAAAATGAATTCGCAATTCGGTCAAACCATCCAAATAATTGTGGTACCACTGCGAGGCCATTCTTAGAGTGACAGTGCTCAGAAACACCAGGTTGTTCACATAGCCGTGCTGTTGAAATCTCTTACTTCAAGGCCATAAGACCAGGACTGCAAAGATAATCAAAACTTTTGCATATCGACTATGCGCAGAGCAGCGAGGTTTCCAGAGAGTTCAGGTCCTAACCAGTCATAAAACCCTTACAGTAAACCCTTACAGTGCAAGAAACGAGTAAAACAGTTGGATAACTCTGCACAAGTCGTTTAACATCTGGATAGGCTGGGTGGCCAAAGTAAATTATTTGAGGTTGCAGGGAAACCTTCAAGAATGACTGACCAAAATTTGAAATCCAAGAACCAGGTAAATTTGAAAAAAAATGGACAACAAGCTAACAATCAAGTAATTTGGGTAACCAACCAAACGGGCAACTTCCAGCGGGTCGTTATCTAATTGTTGAAGTCAAAACCGCATGTGCAGCATTTTACAAAGTTTAAACACCGGAACAGAGCCAGGAATTGCCACAGTGCGAAAGAATTTCGCACTGATATCATGCCGAGTTTGATTTCCAAAGCGTTTTCAACTAGCTTACCCCGTTTGGCAAATGTAAAGCAGCATGTATGAAGTTTCCGTACTTGAGCACTTCATTTCGTTCCTTGTTTAACCGCCAAACAACTTACTTACTGTTGGATATGTATGTTCCAATAAAATTTCCTAGAAATTCATTTGATAGTTGTCCCTTATGGACAGCAAACACATGATGAAGTCCTTTCAAATCGATTGATTTAAGTATGGATCGCCTGAAATATGAAAAAGTACATCTGCAGCTTGCTTTACGTGGCGTGAATCTGGTTGGTCCCGCATAGAATGGATACCTTATGTGATCAGCCAAAAACTGGGATTTCAATTAGGCATTGAATTTACAAGGTCAACAACCTTATCACTCTAGAGTGTTTGGTCGTCGAAGCTACGTTTTCTCATGCATTTGATGTTTCCTGTTATGTATGTCCTATCGGCACCTTGAGACACCGTTTTACTACCTTACTGATCTTTCCCAGAAGGTGCTGGAGAAACCCTCCAAGGTGAGACTATTTGATTTGTGCACATATTAAGACACGAGAGTAAAAGAATGGTAGGTGACTAAAGCACAAAGTAGGGGATTTCCTACTAGATTATTCCGAGGTATATTATTCAAAATAAGTGCATAAAAGGGGCAGGTGTTTAATATAACAACGTGCAAGGTTAACCATCGGTATTCGTAGAAATCTAATGTGCCCAAATTTCAGTCACACCGGTAAACTCAAACAGCCCCAAAACACTCGACAATCAAACAGTCCATTTCCTGATGATGAAGTTGTCCTCCAAACATCTTGCCGCGTTTTGTTCACTACAAATTATGTGGCTCAGAGAAAGGAAATTCCACCACATGTTGATTTAGTAATGTTAGGATGTGGGTAATCTCCACCTGACTGACTGTCTTGTTGTATTATGTCTAGGCATGCTACTATTTGCACCTCACAAACCCTGTTGAATATTGGTTGAGAATATATTTTCTGTGCTCCAATTGATAAAATTATTCCCTCATCATTGAGAATGTGGTCTTTAAGTCCAGACATTCTTCCCTTCTCCCGCTTCCAAGAGTAGCAATGCTGTGAATCTTAAACTACTCCAACTACTGCATTGAGAGTTTGTGTGCGCAAATAAACATCTACAGAAGGATCTTCTCTGACATACTTTACGGAACCATTAACCTTTTGCAAGGCACTTGCATGCGAAGCAGCTGCTATACAAGCTAGATGGAAAACACAGTTCAGAACAAGTTAATACATGTAAGTGTTAAAATGCTGCTTTGTGTTTATTCACAGCAATTGGAGAGTCCGGTATGAACCATTTTTTGGTCGCGCATTCATTGTTAAGATATTTGAAGATACCAGTTCTCTGTGTAAATAAATTTGATCAAATTGATTTTGCCAAAAGTCAGGCCCGGCTACAGTGCCAAATTTTTCAATGGTAAACGCCAGATTTATAGCATGATTACTTGGATAAAGGATTCAGGATAGGGGCTTTCGCCTAAATTTCCCCGGTCAGGTTTTTTCTCGTCGTTAAGCAGTTCTTTTTCACCGGGAAGGCACAAACGAACAGAAGAACGAAGTATTGAGAAGTCGTTGCTCGAGGAACCAGTCAACACGTATGACCGCGTGATGTGGATCCCGTGATTGAAGGATGAGCGGCGCTATATCCTGTCTAAGTGCGAGTTAATTACACTGCTGATCAGCCACTCGTGGCCGAACGGTTAATTGTTCAAACTACTAGCCGGGCGGTCGAGGCTTCGAGACTCTTCGGACTTTCGTGAGATGCGCACTGCTGACGATTCCCAATGAGGATGAATCAGCTGTACAGTGCATCTCGGCTTTTCAGCATAGATTGGCGTCACTCACAGGACAAAATTTGCACACACAAAAATCCCAAATCTCCTCAAACTACCAACAGTAGTACCTCTCTTTAAGTTCTCAGTGCAATTCAGTACTCCTCAAACCCGCGGACACAAGAAAAGAGCTAGTGAAAAATTCTTTGAACTAGATATAGCGTGAGAAACCGTCCAAAAGATGGTCCCCCACACACTGACAACGTAGGGCTCATGAAAGGTCTGGAAGTCCACGTGAGTAATACGGTAAGGTACCCACAATCTTTGGCATTCATCCTAGTGGCGTCTTTCGGCACATCCTGACCATGCACGATCAAGTTGTTTGCTGGGTCCTCTCCGAATGACGTATGGACGCACTTTCCGTCATTCAGAGGAAGGTGCCATCTCAATGACCACTAATTTGCATTAACTGCATCCATTTGTAAGACACTGGCATTTGAACGTCAGGGTTTCAGGTTGTTCACAAAAAGAAGACGTTTACTTAAGATGACATCTGGGAGGTCGTTGGCGCCGATCAGAAACAACCGTCGTCTTAAAATAGAGCTGGCTCCAAAGAAGCGAAGGACCAGCATACTTTTACACAAAATGTTTTGTCCGTTAAGAGCGCCTTGATCTGAAGAAGAATTCATCTTTCAATTTCCTAAGACTCGAGTCTGTTGACCAGCAGGTCTTGGGGGCTCAATCAAATGTCTTTGACAGGTCAAAAAACATGGCATCGTTTTGAGACTCTCGTCCCAAGCTTGGGTTAAGAACTTCCATATATGGGCGCGCTTTCGTTACGCGAGAAGGGATTGGGAGAACTCCGTGTCGCACTGTGGATACCAAGTACTCTGTGGTGAAATGGTTTAAGATGGCCGGCTTCAGAATGCGTTCCATCGCCTTGCACAGTATGCTACTGAATGTAATCGGCCTGTAGCTGCCGGGCGAAAGTTGGTTCCCAGTTTCGTATATTGCCCTGACTATTGCTTCCTTTCAAGTGCACGGAAGTTTGTTTCCGTAGAGCGACTAACGGAGCACCGGGGAAAATTTTTTTGTGAGTGTGAGCGCTGTTTCACTCAGGATCCTTGGGTGAATTTCATCTGGCCCCAACACGCAAAATGAGTTTCTCTTGTGCACCAGTTGACGATTGTTGGTTGTTAGCCACTCGTAGTTACACCCTGACAAGTTTAGATTTAGCGAGGCCTTTGTGGCAAAATAGGGGCCTGTATTGGGCCCGCTGTAGACTTTGCACAAAAATATTGCATCAATTATGGGTTCACCAGTTCTGTCCTTCAAAGGGAAGCCGGTTCAATTATTTCTACGGCGATGTCTCATGTACTCATACGGCAACTTATCAATCTTCCGGGCGTGGTCAATATCTTGGCTTTTTTTTCGCGGATTTTGGACTTACAGAGGTTTCACATCTTACGATAAGCCTGCTCGTCATGTGAAAGAATAATTTTAGACATCTTTTCTAGAAGACAAAGAATCTTTCCAGAGAGCGTTTTATCCATCCGGCTTTGCACTGATTTTCTGGACGAACATTGCATCAACCCTGTGAATTATCTGGATAATATTCATGCCCAACTCTTCCACCAAAACTGGTCCAGTTTAAATTGATCAAGGGAGCTAATCACTATTGCAAATTTTGCAAGGCAGGTGTTCCAAAAACACATCTGTTTCCTGATTTCTGACCAAGTGACAGATAAAAGTCGGCACAGAGTGTCCACTATGTCTCAATGTGTTTCTAATTAACACTTAAACAACCTAGTGTCCTGCGTTGGAAGTAACACAATCTAGCACATATAGCTCTTGATCCGCGCGGTATTTGGTGCGCGCAACGGCACTCTAAACCCAGGCTTTTTGTTGACTTTGGTCAGCGCCGGTGCAAAGTGATCACTATATCCGGTGCATTTGAGTTCCATCCAGGAAGCTTTTAAAGAGCTGATATCGCATAACAACCGGAGACTTGTGAAGTAGTAGCTGGAGAAGAGTTGCTCAAGCGTTTGTATGGAGAACTGGCTACCTTCACGCCGACTGAAGCGACAACGGCAGACTACGTCAAGAAGAACAGAACCGGTCGTACGCCGCAGGATTTGAATCCAAAATGTTACGAAAACGGTATACGAGAAATGCCAGAAAGGACAGTCGTGATGCACTGCGCCACTCGTAACTATCAAACATCCTCCCCAGCCCTGCCACGTTTCGATTCAGCCTGGAAAGTGGAGTAGCCATCTATTGGAATATCCTCTATAGAGACATTTATTGTGAGCCAAACCTTTTTACGTACGTTAGTGGATGGCTTTTCAAGGCAATCTGAATGTTTAGTTTGGCAAAATTTATTGATGAGGCTGCTTTAAACGCAGTGAAGCTGGGGGCTTCCAGTGTCGCAGTTTTCACTGCTGTGGGATTATCGCAGCAGTTTCCGACATAGACATTAACACTCGTGCCTAATCTCTCATTAGATTTTGCCGACTGTCTCCATATAGCTGCCCCAATGCAGCTCAGGACTTGTGAATTCGTTGTAAAGTTCACTGCTCCGCCTTTTTCGCTCGGTGGGAAAATAAGCGACGCTAATTTGGCAAACGTTAGATGCTGTCTGAACGCGACACTTGGCTTTCCATGCGCACTGAGTTCGTTGATAGTCGAGGGATTTCCGGCGGTTTAGTAGAAACCGCGAGAAACAAATAGTTATGGCGGCTGGATATTATTACACTGGTCTTAAATCCATATGATAACTGACACGGCGTTATAAAGCGTTGTCTCATCACAATGTTTTCCTATCCATGTGTGTATATTTAACGGATTAGTGTGAGATATTTCCATAGTTACGTGTTCGTTGTTTTTGAGGCGTCCGATGACGCAAAATGAAATGAACAGCGGCTACATTTATTGGCTGGCTATACATATTTCTCCACAGCAGTGTCACGAATATCACTGTGACTTACACCGTTTGCCATTCAGTATAACTCTCACTAAGCTGAATGTGAGACATTTTTGCCGTTTTTCCACACTTGAATTTGATTACTTCAGCACCGATTATTCTACTTTGGGAGTTGTAAAATTAATGTACAAAATTTTCGTGAAAATTTTCATTTTCACAGCTCCGACTCAATAAACAAGCAAGTGAGCAACCACTTTTTCAGCTTTTGTCATCTTTCCGCCGGCCAGTCAGTTCTTGTGCAATAGTTCATGTGACCGTTGTAATCCCAAAGCTAGTCAAGGAGTAATCGACGAAATGGAACTAATCCCGGTAGGCGGTTACCTCAAAAACCAAAAAAAACTGTTTGGAATGTGCCTTTTCAAGCATGCAGACATGTGAAGCCCAACGGTAGGCGGTACCTCAAAAACCAAAAAAAACTGTTTGGAATGTGCCTTTTCAAGCATGCAGACATGTGAAGCCCAATGTGTATGCTGTGATTGCATAAGCGGGGCCGTTACTTTTTACAGATTTTCTTGCATCAATACGAGGTGCTAAAACAGCAGTCTCGCAAAAGGACAACATTGAATATCCTCCAAAATCACCCGTAGATTTAAAAATTAAGCGTGTTCTCTATACCGTCATGTGGTCTTATCACCCTCCACGGAATTATTCAAAATAATGTGACTAAAGTTGACAGATTAAGCGTGTCGCTTCAGATTGATTGCATTCATCTAGCATATTTTCATCTTGTTTTAGGTGCGAAGCGCGGACAAGCAGACGTTTTTATTTGTGTTGGTTTTAGAAACTTTACCGTTTACTGTGCTGTGATGTACCTTTGTCGTGGATTGAATAAATTTTCTCAGCTAATTTGTTCTAGTTATTGTGACAGATTCGACATTATCGGAATGAAGCGGAATGCAACATTGATTACGGCCTACTTGGAGAAAACAAAACGGTCTTCAGGTTACTCAGTTTAGCATCTCTAGCAGCTTGATAAATATTGATGTGTCGGTTTCAGTAGGTGCATTTTTTTCAAAATTATGTCACTGTCTTCTTATGTGAAAGCAAACGTTTAAGCAGATAAACGAAAGAAGACTGACACGAATGCACTATTTGGTGAAATTCCGGTTCGCCTGGTATGCGCCTAATGAAAGCACTTATATAAACACCAGGAAGCAACACTTTGACCCTGTGCTATATTACCCGCATTTATGTGTGAGTTTGTAACCAAAGAAATTCGGCTGGCCATTCATTTGCAATTTTTTTCATTGCATTGACGTATTCCTTCCTCTACAAAAATGTTTGAAAGTAAAGGCCTGTCTTTCATACCAAACGCCATTCAGGTTGGTAGTGGAATAAAGTCTACGCTAGCTCCCAATTTGACGAATTAATGAAATAGCAGTGGGAGCCAAAAATTGTCTGCAACTCCAAGCCAAAAGTAGAGATGATTTTTGCGGATATATTAAATCAATTTACAGACCGCGGATGTTCAGGCGCGACATTTAGCGCAGGACTCTGCCAGGTGAATCAGTTGTGCCACAATTCACTTTATTCTTCAGGAGAGTTTTCCGCCTAAAATGAATATCCTTTGAAAAACCAGGTAAACAGTTGACAAGCTGGGCACAGTACATGAATTTCAAATTGTAAGCCGTTACGACAGGAAAAGTTGAGTCATTCTTAGGATAAAAACCTCGATGGTTTTTAACAGATGCATGTGTCTATCCAAATAATTGCAAAACAACATAAGAAAGACGCTGATCAGCGCATGTCGTCCCTGGTTGTCCACTCAATCAGTGTATAGAAGTCGCTGGAAGCTGGAACACCTTGCCACTGCAAGAGTGAACAAATTTATTTTGTCTTGAGTATCAGCAAACGACGCTCATTTTTCATTTATGTTCCACATAAGTTTGTTACTCGTAGCAGCTTCCGATTTCGAAGCATCGGTGACGTGATAAGGAAAGTTGAATAGAAGGCTTATCAGCTCAACTGAGCGATTTTCAGATGCGCCAGATTTTAACTCTTAAACCTTCACCTAAGCAGATACCACAGATGGTTGTCTGATAAACGTGTTGCGAAAATCCATGTTAGAACTTATGTTGCCCTCTTTGTACAGGTATTGATTCATGATAATTAGGTATTTGATGGACGAAGGGTGCATCAGTTTGGTGCAAAAGTTTTCTAAATTAGTTGAATATAACGAAAAATGTTCAGGTTAATATTGTCCAGCGGGAAAATAATATAGCATGGAAAAACGAGCATGAGATTAATATGTCTATTACGTGCACACAGGCGAAAAAAATCAAGATTTTTCATCAGTGCTAGGCAAATCGCGGTCAAACAGAACAGCCTCAATATCAGCCACTGTAATCAGTAGATCAACTAAGTATTTCCTGGGTCCAATATTATGCATCGTACTTCTAGCATTTCTGTAGAATCACGTGAATTTTTGGAGACGTACGATGTAAACAGAATGAAGCTTAATGGAGTTGATCAACCAACATTCTGAGCACTGGTGGATCCCGTTCGTTTAATACTTTAGCCTCACTGGTCGTTGGCTTGTTTGCTGAGCTGAGCAATTTGGTTGCAAACGTTTCATCACCAATCGAGGTGACATCATCAATGCGTAGTTGTGCATAGCGGTGGGTTAGTGGTTGTGCGTTCAGTTGTGTTACGTGTGTGTTGATATACGTGCTGGTAGCCGGGGATGACCTTTGACCGCGATTAGTTATTCTGTCGGGCGGTTCCATTGGTTGTTCTTTTATCCCGTGTCCTCATTCGCCGATGCCCACGTGGCTTTTGAACTTGGCATCCCTCGCCGTCGTAGTCTAGTCGATGTTGGAGTGACCTTCGTCCTTCCGAGTTCCGGTTGTGACCTTTATTGATTTGACTCCGAGGAGTTCCTTGTTTCTTCGTCTGTGAATCCATTATTCGGTCCTCCTTGAGTGTTTCGGTTGCGATGTTGATCTCTTGCACGTAGAGGTGCGTAAATTGGATCCAGTTCGATGCACCGGTTTATTGAACCTGTCGTAGACCACCATGCTTCCAGAAATTCTCTTCCGTTTCGCGTGTCTCCGTATGCCAAAAAATTTTTTTTGACCAACTTATCGTGAAATCCATAAGTAACACGAGAAGTGGAGTACTGGCAGGACTAAACGACAGTTGGTGGGTGGTGTCGAATGATGAACCGTCGGGTCTAGAGCTCCGTGTGGAGTTTAGAATAAAAAAAATTGCGATGAACAAATTCCTTTGTTTGTCGCAGATTTGTTTTCTGAAATTTCTCAGTTATCAGTCTGTAATGTAAAAGATAGTTATTGAATTTCATCCAGACACTTGTTCAACTAGCTAAATATAAAGTAACCATTAAATACGTACAAATAAGTCTTTGGGTTAGCCTGGCTGACTGGAAGGCTTCTTTTATTTTGCACCAATTCCGGCTAGCCTTGTGCCGACGTCCGTGTAGGTATCGCCAGCCTCCTGCAAGAGAACATTTCCACCATTGTGATATCAGTACTCGTGACTACAACTAATACTTACCAGCTATGCATAGCGTGGACCATCTCTGAGATTTTCTTCATACCCATGGGGATCATCCATGGATGTCAGCGGAAAAAGTGGTTCGTTGAGTGCCTGAGAAGTGCTTGTGGATGCAAAAGCGCCAGTTTCATATGCAGTCTCTGGAGCAACGAGTAAATCCTCTCCAAATTCTCTATAAAGTAGTTTAGTTAGAACATGGCAATTTACCCACTGAGAGTGAGGTTGGTCAGGTCTGGGGAAATCACATTGCCCTCTGAATTTTGGGAGTTCGTTCTAGAAATTAAAGTACACGGTATGTTAAGGAAACCTAAGAAGCGGGGTAGAAGTGCGTGGCTCTGGATCGCCCACGGAACGAAGTGTTGTATACGTGAAACTGCTCTTCGAATCTAGATGGTGATAGTGAAATAACACGTACGTTTCACATATCATCGGGGCATCAGCCGGGGCGGCTGGCGCGTCATAAACCGGAAGTATACTAGTGTTCTAGATAGTCGGATTAATACATCTAATCACAAGAAATTAACAGATTGAGAAGCTGGTAGGTGCTGGATGAACTAGTCTTTTTGGAGATGGTGAGCTTATGACTACGTTTGCAACCAAATTGGTATCACCGCTGGAGCAACGATTCAACCGGTTTCTTTGTACTGCACACATCGTAATACGATCGATGAACATACTGTTTGCGCTTAGGTTGCCGTGGGAGCCGTTCATCGATCTGCTCTGCAGAGGGAGTGTGCCCTGAGCCAAGGGCCCGTGATGAGCACTCTAAGTATCTGGAATTTTTTCTAAGAACATTTTAAAATGAACGTGAGCTTACTGCGACACCGAAACACTTCGTACGCTTACGACTTCTGTGAAAATGTCGGTAGGTTACCCCTCTGATAGTCAGCATACGGAATGCTTGTATTGCAGGAGGGTCAGAGGACTAAATCGGGTGGTACGAACCGCGATTCGTGCACTATTCCAACAGAATTGTTCGCGGAAATCAAAGCAGTGTACATCGCTGAAGAACAACCTCCAAATGCGGAATTCAGCAGGAGAACGCCCACATGCAAACGGAAGCTTTGATGGAATAACACAACACCAACACAAACATGTATATTTATTTTATGAAATATTGATTGGCACAAGTGGCAAGTGCATATATAACTGCCGAGAGTTAGTAGCAAGAGTACTGGATAATCCACAAAGGTATGCAAAATGGAGAAGGATATGCGAGTTTCTCTGCAGGAAAAACTTCAACATTTACAGGATATTTTATTGACTGATGCAAACAGCCGGGTGTGTTGCAAGTCAGAGCACTGAAAAACTAAAACGTTCGTTGAGTTCAATGTGTAAGTGTTCAATGTGAGAACAGTTTTGAACATCTGGTACTCAATGGTATCTCTAGAAAAATCTACAATGACAGCTAGTTGACCGTGAAGCGAAATGCGGTTGTCGGGAAAGTTTTTCGAAAACACGACATCCCTATGGACAAACCTGTGACAACCCCCAGTGGCTGATGGTCTCAGTCGCAAACGCATCACAGGCTGTATACAGCCTGTTTCCGCTTGGTTAAGTGAATGTTTTCAGTGATGGCTATTGTACATTACATGTGAGCTACGTGACCCAACCGAGTGAGCGCACTGAAACAATGAACGCCATTTATGTAATGCATTGGTGTATTACTTCTTCAACTGACTCGCCAAAAGCTGCCACATACTACGCGAATATGGCACATTTATTTTTTTGTCGGTTTCTATCCGGCCTGCTTGAATCAATGAGTTTGGTGGTGGCTTTCTTACATTACGTGGCCCGTGGGGGCAGGAGTTTTAACCAATGTAACCTTTGTTGGTTTGTTTGGAGTACCATAGTTTTCACCTAGTTTGTTGCAGTTAGATTCCGTATTGCCAAGGGAATACCATTTTCTACTGTGTAATCTCCGGCGACTTACACGGTTGACACATGCCCGGTGTATTCACATTAAGTACAATAAATGCACGCGCAACTCAAAGTGAGGCTACGCTGCGCCAGCTCACTCCACGTACATACTGTAACTAAGCCCACCATCTCTCTTCGCACTTGTGTTTGACAGTCACCGTATTCGGTAGGCGTAACACGAAATAGCATTCAGCATACCAATTAGCTTTACGTCTAATGTGTTTTATCATGTAAATTCCGGCTTCAGAATGAACGCGATGCCTGTGTTGACAATTTAGATCCGTGATAACTACAGCGCAACCCAGCTACAATGTATAACCATGCAGTCGTAAGAGAGGTATTCATTGTACGCGTACAATTCGAATGAGAGATAACAAGAGGAAATTTTTTCACTGGTGTTCTGTTCATCGGCCACTGGATACACCTGGTTATATTTTCATTCCCGTTTCTTCTGGGGCTATCAGCATCCATCCTGAAATGAAATGAAACCTAAATATTGCATGAGGCAACTTTATCTATCAGAGCCCCATTAGCCCAGTTAAATACTGGTTACACCACAGTAACATGTTCAGGGGGTTGGTTTTACGCGGTGGACTTAATACGTTTTGATGTGGTAGAAAGTCTCGTCCCCTATTGGTTTATATTTAAAGTTACAGTTGGCTGAACTCGGAATGCCTTATTGCCTTTTGGTTAGCATGAGATATACTCATAGTAATTCCAAAGAAATTTCCGAAAGCAATGTCGTTAAGACATATCCAAGATATTCCAGTCATCCACATTTTCTTGGTGTGTTTACCGAATTGGACCCCCTTCTCCGTTATGTCCGCGCTGACACGAGCGCCGTTCGTCACTCTGTCACCAGCACTCCCACGCGAAAGTCCCAAGGGGGTTCCTTAGCAGAACATACATGTGATTGGTTTTCCACACTGACGCTGGTGGGCGGAATATAACCAAGATGTGGCTAACAAGAACGTCATTCGTCGCGCTGGCATTAGCTACCCCTTACTGCACATTCCATAGGGGTTTCCTTAGCGGCACTTGTATCTGATCGGTCTGTTACTTTGATTGCTGTGCGGAACGTAATGAACATAAGTTACCTGGTAGTCTATAGGTATTTCCATTCCGACTTCTACATGTCCTAAAGGTTGTGGTAATAGCATCAGACCTTTATTACACGTGTGAATGCGCACGAGGTCCATACTATTATGGGCAAATTATATAACAGTAATAGTGATTCGTTGAACAGGGAAGATAAGGGACAATAGGGAGTTATCAGGAAGAAGGGCAGTTCTTGGCCGTATTTCCGGTAATGTCGTCCAGTTAAGTGAACCCATTTCTTAAACTGCTAATGTAGCGTGGGACGTCAGGAAGTCAGCGGTATTCGACGTTCGAGAGGACGGCACACGTCAGTTCTGAAATGTGCAGATATACGGACTGGTATTAATGAATCCACACAGTATACACAGCACACATGCGCACAGGTCGTGTGCAACAAGGGAGAAAGCCGGAGTGTGGTAACGACACGTGTATTGAGCGAAACCGAAAACGGAAGCGGTTCGAGAGGACGGCACACGTCAGTTCTGAAATGTGCAGATATACGGACTGGTATTAATGAATCCACACAGTATACACAGCACACATGCGCACAGGTCGGGTGGAACGAGGGAGAAGGCCGGACTGTGGTAACGACACACGTGTATTGAGCGAAACCGAAACCGGAAGCGGGCGGTGTGTACAGGGTCGGGTCAAGGTCAGTTAGGGGGTGTACAAGTGGGGTACTCTTCCCTGTCCAGAGCCCGTGGGGATTCGTCCGTGGTACCTGCAATGGGGGAAGAGAGAAAGGGAGGGGCACGTATAAGGTCATATGAGAAACGGGCAAGCAGATACATTCGAGTTTCAAATGCGTTACACTAATAGCATGCGAACCGGCGGTGTTCAGTGACCTTTAAAGTTAGCGCAAACCAACAAAATGCCATTAGCAAAGTAGCACTGAAAGATGCACCTGGAAGAGGCTCATTTGCCTTAAAATTCTCAGCTTCTAGAAATCCATATTTTCCGTTAAGAGATATGAGCAAGAAACAAGAAAGCTAAGCATGAACGGCACGTGTGAAGGTTTTGGAGCAATCTGTGTTGAACCGGAGATATGAAAGTTTACGCTTCGACATGACTGGGTGTGACGAGTTTACTGGGGCAGAATATAGGCCTGTGTTGTCTTTTCTGAGAGTTTCAGATACCATTTATAAGTCGCTCCTTGGTTAGCTTGTCGCTACAACGATGTGTCCTGCACTTAAACAGCGCACTTGTTTTTTTCCGGAGAGGTTGAGCACGATCGGTTGTCTTTGTACGTTCCGCTGGCGGACTCTAACCTACAGCACCCCTGCATTTCATGAAACGTCATTTCACTTGTCTCCTGTAGGCAGTGGTTTGAAAAACAGTTGACAAATCTTCTCCAGAAGACGCCGAATCCTTTTCGGTTGCTTGTGGTTCATCCGACTGCATGGTGACTTTTCCGGGATGAACATCGCGTCAGCCTCTTGAACATTCTGGAAAATCCTGCTGTAGAGTTCCATCATTGATGCTGGTCCCAGACTGAATTCATCAAGGAAGATATGCACTACAGAGTGGTCTGCACGTAGAAGTTTTGAATACATATTTGGGTTTCGGGCCTCTGGCCCAGAAGTGGATTGGATCAAAGATAAGTGCACATCCGATCAACGAAGTGCCTTCCATATGCGATGGCCAAAGCCAAAAGAGATGGTAGTTGGCCTGCACGGTATCTGATGGGTGCGACGACTCGTTAAGAGTAAGTGCCCTGTTGAACAACTTCGGTCGGCGCCACTGCAAGGTGTCCACTGTACCCAACGCGCTACAGCTTCACCCAAGAGACCGTCAGAGCGTTCAAAACATCAGCAATAGATCTGTAAAGTGGTTGCAGGAGAAGAAATGCCCATGGACTTGCAATAGAAGCTAATCATCTTTCAGTGAACTTGATAGGTGCAGGTCGACCGCGCCGAAAGTTCTGAGTCCAAAGTTCAAAAGGTACCTCCGAAATTAACTCTCTCTCCTCCCATCTTGATGGTTTCGGGGGCAGCTTTTCAATTACGGGGTTCTCTTCATCCGTGGGAGGCTGGTTTGTGTGGGCGTCTCACTTTCAAAGGACGTGGTTTTCTCCATGTAAGCGAAAATTTCAACCGCTTCTACTTGTGAAAGGAAGAAGGCCCTTGCTGTGGAGTCTGGTTTGTGCGTCTCACTTTCAAAGGACGTGGTTTTCTCCATGTAAGCGAAAATTTCAACCGCTTCTACTTGTGAAAGGAAGAAGGCCCGCCCTGTGGAGTTATTTAGTCGGAAATGCCAACTGACCGGTTACAGACCGTTGAACAGGGAAGCAAAACACTAATCTGCATCTTAGTTCCAAAAACTGGACACAGATCTTCTCCCGAACGAGTCTTCCTAGAGATTCGATGCCTTCACCCATTCGTTGGTCAAATCCAAGCAAATGTTCCACAGTGGTCCCACGAATTCCGCAACAGAATTCCATTTTTCAATCGACCCAAATTGAAATTCTACGAACAACACATGCTACTCGCGTGCCTCCCGATCAGTAGTATCACCGTTACACACCTCCACCCCTTAAAGCTCGTTCGCATGCCATCGATTTTCATTTACCTCCGTCAGGTCGGCTTCGGCAGCCGGTCTACTCGGCCGCACTTCAGGTGTATCATGCCACTTGCGAAGCTGCGTCCCATTCACTACTTTAGATCCCCGACCATCTTGAATGGTATAGACGTTCCCCCGGCGGTCGGTGACTACAAACGGTCCTTGCCATCGACTGCCCAGCTTCCGCGACCCCAGTCCACTCCTTCCAGGATTCTGGTGATCCTTCCACTTGACCTTCGTGCCTATGGGGAACGTTCGGACCTTTCTACTTGCCGTTTTCTGCCTAGCCCTTTCCTGAACGGCGGTCAAATTTTCTCGAGCTTTCTTTCTTTCTTCCTCTAGCTCCTCCGGAGACAAGCGTGTTGCCGGCCACAGCCCAATTTCCTGATCAACCGGAAGGCGCGGATGTCGACCGTACATTAACATAAACGGGGACTTGCCTGTGGTTGACTGCGTGGAAGCACGATGAGCTAACAACACCATTGGCAAGTTCATTTCCCAGTCACCTCCTTTGGCCGCAAGCCACTCCTTGATCGTTCGGTTGTTACGTTCGGTCAGGCCATTTGTTTGCGGGTGGTATGGTGCCGTCCTTAGCCGTCTGATACCCAGCTTCTGCAAGCAATTACGAAACTCTTCGCTCTCGAAGCAAGGCCCCTGATCGGTTAGGATCATTTTTGGCACCCCATGGTTGGCCACAATGTGATGCATTACCACTCCGCTGATCGTCGTCGCCCGCTGATTCGGCACGGCTGCCGCCTCAATCCATCGCGACAGGTGTTCTGTCATCATCACGATGTATTGGTTCCCACTGGTTGTCACCGGAAAGGGGCCCATGACGTCAACTGACCACAACTCGCCGATTTCTGAGACAGGAATGGGTTCCATGGGATGGGTTGCCCCTGTCGTATCCGCTTTCATTAGTTGACAACGCTTACAGGACACCACATAATCCATCACCTCACTTCTCATCCCGGGCCAGTAGGCCCTCTGCCGAAGTAGGTCGTATGTCTTGGTGCACCCTGTATGTGCCATCTCATGGCATTCAACGATGAGATTCCGTCTCAAGACGCGAGGTATCACGGGCAGCACAACATCTGAATCAGTGGCGTTCCAGGAAATTATGCCAGCTTCATTCAGCCTCAGCCGATCAAAGTGACTCTGGAACGCTTCTAATTCCTTGTCTCCCTCTCCGTTCTCAATGTTCCTTCCATCCAACAAGGCGGCTGCAACCTTTTGTAACACCGGATCCTGCCGTTGGAGTTGCACCAACTTTCCGGGATCCAGTTCGACGACGAGGCCATTGGCTCCAATCATGATCTTGGGGACCTCATCTTCAGCCTCTGGCCTTGACAGCCAATCAGCCAAGTGGTTCTCCTTCCCGGGCACGTGCTGGATTGTGAAGTCGTACTCTTGCAACCGGAGTGCCCAGCGTGCGAGCTTCCCGCGAGGATCTCTGGTGGTCCTGATCCACTCCAGGGGTTTGTGATCGGTTTCGACATGAAACCTTTGCCCAAGCAGATATGGTCTCCACTTATCCAGGACCCAGACGATCGCCAAACATTCCTTCTCAATGGTGGAGTACTTCTGTTCAGCGTTAGTTAGGACACGACTGGCATATTCGATGACTCCATTCCTCTGCTTTAGGACTGCGCCGATGCCGCGATCACCGGCGTCCGTTGCAAAAATTAACATCTCTCCGACCCGGGGCAGTTTGAGGTCAGTTGCTGATCCAACATCCGCGCTTTGACAAGCTCAAAAGCTTCATGCGTTTCCCCGGTCCATTCGAATTTCTGATTTTGACCGAGCAAATCGTACAGTGGCGCAGCGATCTTGTTGAAATCTTTGACGAACCGGCTGTAGTATCCTGCTCGTCCAAGAAACTGCCGTAGAGACCGCTTTGAATTGGGAACAGCACAATCTTTGATCTTTGCTAATTTCTCGGGCAGTGAGCTAACTTCTCTCTGAGCCACTTTGTGCCCCAGCAGTGTCACCGAACTACGAGCAGGCTGTGTCTTAGCTCCATTTATCCGCAGACCAGCTTCCCGAATCCGCTCCAACACAGCCTTCAAGTGAACTACGTGCTCTGGTCCCGAT
>NW_008751704.1:2172300-2202364 GCF_000715545.1 Opisthorchis viverrini | reverse complement strand
CACCCATTCGTTGGTCAAATCCAAGCAAATGTTCCACAGTGGTCCCACGAATTCCGCAACAGAATTCCATTTTTCAATCGACCCAAATTGAAATTCTACGAACAACACATGCTACTCGCGTGCCTCCCGATCAGTAGTATCACCGTTACACTTGTAGTCCCTTCAGTGTCGGCGTTTGGAGGACTAGGTTTGCTCTGGATCTGAGATAAAATGCTACGGTTTGGTTTCATGTGCAATTTTTGCGCGGTTCGGCCGATAAATTGTCTTCGTGGGGTCCAACTTGTTGGATGGTAGCACTAAGATGTATGACTTTTGGTGACGATCCCATGAGGCCCCTTTTCGCAGAGGACCACGCATTTAAGTTAGTCAACTGCTTTCTGATTTTGTCAAGTTCAAGAGATCTACTTGATTGTAGTTGCTTTCATTTCGTGTTTGTGTGGACTTTACGTCGCCCGCAATCAGCGCGGCCGATTGGCTGTACGAAGAAAGCTACGATTAAAATCTGGTGAAGGAAGTTGAGCAGGCAAATTGGGAAAAGACAGGTTTTAGGGCAAGTATCCGGTAAGAGGTTTGGTAACTGTACACACACTTTTGGCGCCGGCTCAGATCAAGCAAACAATGGCGAAATGCTCCCGGGTGTTGTAAAGACAATTCTGAACGTGCTCAGATTGAACCTACCACCTAAAACTATTTTAATTGTACGATCGTCGGGACATCTTTGTGTACGACATTGGGTAACGTATTCAAATGATCTTTTTGTGAGACCTAAAACCCATTTGTTAGGCAAGTATGCAGGCGCCCCCTGTGTAAGGAGGACAACTAGGTCAACGCAGAGCTTCTGCGTGGGAGATGTATCCGAGAATATGATCGATTTTTGTTTCGGCCCTGAAATGGAGATATCGCATCAAGACCGAGGCTTCTCGCTTAACTTAAGTGATCAATAAACTGCTGTGATAGGATGTAGTGTGACATTGGAAGCCAAAAAGTGAAACGGAACTAAGATTCGGTGACAAGCAGACTGCATTGCAGAGTAATTTGAGGAGAATGCAAGTGTACATCGGACGATGAAAAGTCGGTAGCAGTTCAAACAACTTTCGAACTGAGGCATTGGCCGACAAATTACAATAACGCAGGATGGTACACTTAGTTTTTGAGAAAAAAAGATTTTTGGAAGCCAAGCCGCCAAAACTATCACGGACAAATATTCTTACTCTTGGTATGTGAGCACATATACAGAATTTAGTAAGCGAACACAAGTTGTGGCCAATCGATGGGCTGTAACGTGCGTATAAAAGGGGGATTGCAAGTTGTTGATCTGTCACAAATGTGCGAACGGTCAAAAGAATAAACACCCACAGACTTTGGAACAATCAAAACTCGTGCAAATTCCTCACCTTGTGGAAGTTTTCTGAAAACTGGACCAGGTAGCAAGGCGCTTTATAAGCTGATGGCCGAAAGCCACAATCCAGAAGCTTTCCACGAGTTTTCCATTAAACCTTATAGGCACGCTTGCCGTCGTTCGAGTCCCTGAAAATATTGGCAACCTAGCTTTGGTTTACTGTCAAAGTGACCAGCGAGTCACGGAAAGGTTTCCAGAAGCACATAATTGCTTCTGGTTGAGGCCTTAAAAGAAATCGCGTGCAGCAACCGAATATTAATTAAACAGCATAACGTATTGCTCGAAGCTTCTTAAACACCTGTTTATACCTGGAAGCAAATGTGACTACTTGAGGCCACCGTGTGGATTTGTACCGTCCTGTTGATAGACATGCTGAGAAGCTTAAAACTATTAGGGACCGATTTAAAACAACCAGCGATATTGCGGAAAACATCTAAAGCTTGAGTTCGTTCTTTTAACCGTAACATCCACACCTTCACAGCAAGGTATGTAATCAAGCGTATACCGTATATCAGGTCAGCTACGCGTTAACTATATAAACCTTGTTCTTTTCGAAATCGTGAAGGTAGAGCTTCCACGTCAGTTCGTGTGCTTCAGGAGAGCGGAGGTTCACTTGTCTGATGTTATGCCATGCCACTTTGCCGGGCCGAAGCAATGCTGAATATCTCGTTGCTGCTGGTCACCAACGCTTGTTTTACCCGGCAGTGGGAGCTGACCGAGGTGATCGTATAGAATAGCTGTAGGTTTTATTAGGCAACTTCAAGCCTTTGCAATTTTGTCCACGTAATGCCTAACAATTATCATTACTTTTAATGTGCGTTCTTTGTGTAGACCATCCTATCGAACATCCCCGGTCTACTATACCACTCATGTCAATGAGATTACCTGCGTTGAATAATTACAAGTTCTCGGGCTTTTCAGACTTCCTCGTGGTCAGTGTAGTTAACGACTACCCAGAGATTAGAAGAAGCATTTTAAGGTGAGAGCCCTCTCTGTGGGCATATTCAAAGACAGTTTCAAGACTCACCTGCTTGGGGATATCTATGTCTTCAAAACTCTGCATCTTTGTGTGTTAACGAACTTCCGGGATTTTTCGAGGTCACATCAAGAATATACGTATTGGATGACTTTTTTGTAGATTGCCGGGTTGTTCGGAAAATCGGAGTTATGTTAAGCGTTTTGTCATATTACCGTTCGCCGGCTGTATTATTGAATTATAGTTCCTTGTGTCACTCGAGGCGACTGAATAGACAGATTGGCTGAATCAGCAAGTATGTCTTCATTTTAATCATTGTTCAAAGCCTGTAGTTTACTCCAGATGTCATTATAACGTGTCACCGACCTCTTATGTGCCCGCCACGTGCTAGTCTACTCATAAATATGATAAACATCAGGCTTCTTCTATCTAAATCTGAACCCATTTAACATGAAGGCCAGCAGAAATATGGGTGAACGTAAAGAAATCGCCATCAACTGTAAGAGTAATGTTAAATTAATGTAATGCTTTCGACGTAAGTGTAGCTCAAATACTCGGCAGAGGGTGACGTTTTTGCGAGAGGACAGGCACCGCGGCGGCACTATTTGATATGCTGACCACCAAATAGAACCGTTATCGGTTGTATTGCGTACTTATAATTCAACCAGTAGCTCAAGATTTTCCTAAGATAGAATCCGCTCAAAGAGGGGAAGAGTTGCATTTCCTTTTCGGGTGATTCGCGCTATAAACCTTCCTAATTTTTCGTTGGTTGCCAAATCCAGTCTCAAAGTATTCTCTCATTATTGCGGGTATAAAAGAGTTTAGGCGTAATTTATTTCGTAAGTTCTTGAGACACGCTAAAATAGTACCATATTTCCAGAACCTCAAGGCGCTGGAGTGGGAAGCATGGACTGGAGTTAATAACATAACAATGATAAGGTAACAAACAGGCCAAACATCCGCAAAAAAACATCGGTAAATAAGTGCTGTCCATGTTCTACCATATTTGCAAAGCAATAGCTAAGATATCTTGCGGGGATACAATGAGCTGAGGTTGAATGAATTACACAGAGCTAAGTTGGTGAGCGTGTGTATAGTCAATTTCGGCCGTTTTATCCAGTGTGGATTTACGCTGTTTGGGTTTGGTCACAAGAGGTCGCACGGTTGAGCTGCTCTTGTGAGCCTGATACTAGCGACTTTTGCCTATCTGGCTGGAAACAACCGGATCTTGTGAAGCTATGTCTAGTGAATGGTGTGCCGGAAGTGGATATCGTAGATGGTCGTCTACGCACTTTGAAATGCGTCATGCCTAGCTTTTTGGTTATTCAGGTATAGTTGATTGACTGGCGTTTACTATAATCTGATACTTGGATTCATTGAGAACACAGATTCGGGTGGATATTTTTTGGGGTAAATCGCAAGAGAAAACCTGTGAAAAAAATTTACTCATGTGTTTCTGCTGGCTTTAACCAAGTTGTGGTCTCTTAATCTGCGCGTGGTATGGCCTGCAAGTTTGCTTTACTATATATTCTGAGTCACGGGCCCATGAAGTATTTGAGCTTCTGGGAGGCTATTGATAAATCTTACACAAACTACGATGTCAGTCAGATGAGCCTACTCCCAGTTTTAGGATCGTGTTTGACCCATCAAGACAACGATCTCTTATGTGTGCCCGCAAGCGGCCAGGGGTAATGTAAGTGTCTGCTTGAATGTATAAAGTTGGAAGAACCCCAACAATTTTGTAAGCTTTCCTTTGATGCAGACGGTAGTAGGACGGTCCTGGATGGTGCGAGCTCAGCATTTCCGTGTAAGTTTGCCGTCAGATGGCGGAACAAAAAACCTGTCTCCAGGCGGCGGTTGTGGATTTCATGGTGAGTGTGTTCCGGTAAGAAGCACGTAATTGGTTCAGCTTCGTCAAAGAAAGCATCGGGACCGTGCTTACATCTGGCGCATTTAATCTCACTCGCGGCCTGTTGAGGGCCGGCCGTTAAGCTGAAATTTGTTGCAAAATCTTTTTTTGCAGATGCCCAAAATATTTATTTGAGAATCTTTCCAGTTGCGTCCAAGGCAAACTTTTCCTTTTACTTCTGCCAGTTCGATGCTTGCGGTCATCAATAAGGCTAGCCAGTGAATATTGGAAATCATTAAAGGATATCTGTGTCCCTATCATTCAAAGTTTCCGGCTAAGGAATATTCATTCGGGACCCGTTGAAAACTTGAAAATTTTATAACTATGTCCCCGCCGTGTGTTTTCTGGGTCAACGGTGAAAAACCTGTTTGCCAAGCTTTGTTCAAACAGGGCGTAAGTAAGAATTAGGTCCCCTCGGAGGCGACGGTACTCCAGGGGCAAGAGATCAAGGATCGCGAGACGCGTGTCGAAGTCCACGGATTTGAGGCAGGTAACCATTCTCGTGGCGGCTCGCTGAATACGCTCAATGAGGGTGATGTTTTTCGTGCGTCTTGACTAGGCAACTTGGTTGGCGTATTCCATGAGCGGTCTGACGTAGACCCCATAGAGCGTTTGGAAGTCCGTGCGAATAATACGTGAGAAGGTGCGTCGGGTCATCCGTAACATGACGAATGCCTTTTGGGCCGATTTCTCGTGGTGCAGTGAGAAGGACAAGTTTGAGGAGACCCAGATGCCCAAGTCCTTTTTGGCATCTATCTTCGTGATCTTTTCTGGTCCCTTTTTACCTTTTTACCTTTTGCATAACAAAGGCATTCGCTGAATCCCCTCCAAACGACACATGGACGCAATTTTCATCATTCAGAGGAACGTGCCAGTCCAACAACCACTGCTTGGCGGCGTCTACATCCATTTGGAGGGCACTGGCATTGGAAATCCAGAAGTTCAAGTCGTCCGCAAAAAGTAAACATGGACTCGCAAGAATGTCTGGGAGGTCGTTGACGTAGATCAGAAACAGCACTGGTCACAGGACGGAACCTTGAGGAACTCCTATGGAGACCGGCACTGGAGAAGTGTAGGTTGAGCCTATTCTCACTCGGAATGATCTGTCTGATAGGAACCCCTTCATCCAGCGAAGGATTTTCCCTTGGATCCCGTGAGACTCGAATTTGTGGAGCAGCTGGACGTGTGGGACCCTATCAAGTGCTTCTGAGAGAAATCCGGTTGAGCTGGAGATATCAGGTTCCTGGAAGTAAGGTGATCTGAAAGAGCTCACTTCAGAATGATTTCATCACTTTTCATAGCACGCTAGTGCGTCTTATGAGCCCGTAGCTGCAAGGCGACAGTCGGTCACTAGTTTTGTAGATTGGCGTGACAATCGCTTCCTTCCGAGCAGAGGAAAGGCGGCCTTCGTCAAGCGACTGGCGAAACACTAGGTGTAGATGATTTGCCAGTGTGGAGGACGTTTCCTTCAGGATCCTTGGATGGACCACATCGGGCGTCAACGCGCAGAATGGGTTGATATTGTGCAAGAGTTGACGAATGTCATCCACCGTGAAGACCAAGTCGGTTAGAGGCTGATCGTAGTGGCATCTTGACAATTGTGAGTGCGATAAAGAAGCTGAGGCTGAATTTCAGACCTGCATAGTGTTCCATATAAACCTCAGATAACATTATTGGGTAACTCCTGTGTCCTCGACTCCTGTCCCCAAAGGAAAACGCGGATGGCTATTTTCTGTGACGATGACTCATGTATTTGAACAATACGTTTTTGTTTTTCCGAGCGACGTCTATGATGGTGGCTTGTTTTCGTATGTTACATTGGCGGATTTATGATTTACAGCGGTTCCGCATTTTACGGAACGCCAGCTCCTCTTCTGTATTCCTGCAGTCAACTTTTTGACCCATAAGTCGCCGAATCCTGTTTAATTTGACGACCCACAGCTACAGAAATCAGTCAGAGGGTCACCGGTGTGCAAACGTGGGTGAGGGTAATGTAAAGTAGGGCAACAAACAGATAACAAACTGCTGAGGTCTTCTGAGATAATGCATTGGGACTGTAGTTTAACTGGAAGATACTCCGTGAATCGAACAGCATGCAGTTCGCCAGTCAGTTAGTCAAGGTTGTCGGCTCAAAGTAGCGAATATTGAATGACCGAAATAGTCAACAGGCTCTAAACATGATTGTCGACATTCGGGGAATGGTGATATATTTGTATTTTCTTGATCAGTCGATTCGATCAATTAATCAGCCATAAACCGTGTGCCATAGGCAGAATGGCTCCATCTGCTACAGATTTTACCACCCGAAAATGGGAAAGTAAGACATGCAACCATTTCTTGGAGGCGGAGACATGTTTCTTTTATTCAGAAATTCGGTCCTACGCAATAAAGGCGATAGCACTAATGCACGGGCGCCACCAGCTGCGCGCTTGGGTCATTCCCGTCTGTGTCATTAACCGCTAGTGATTTAAGTCCCGGGATCTCCATCCAGGGAGGCGGTAAATGCCCACTCGAACAATCCTACTGATTAGTGTTTTCGTACTTTGTTGCCCGGTTGTACACTGTCAATCTGTCGGTCGCTTCCACTCGCCACCGGGTTGAGAGACAATAGTTCTGTGAGGCAGATGGTCTTCTGACACGCGTAGTGCATGTCCCAACCAGTGTAACCTATGAAGCGTGACTCACTAATCTATCGCGAGAAAGTTCCTTTTTCCTAAAACCATCTGGCGTACCTCAGAACTGCCAGTCCCATATTCTGACCAGACCTGACCAATGCTGGGGAGACATCGATAGCCAAACTCTGACATTTTCTGTATTGCACCCGCGCGTAGGGGCCGCGTATCTGATCCATAAAGCATTATGGATCGCACCACCGCAGCGTAAACTTTTCCCTTGACAGACGAGCTCACGTCGTGTCGGCGCCATAGGTGTCGGAGTTTGGCAAAGCAAATTAATTTATCTACCACGTCGATTGGCTCTCCTGCAAGCATGAGGTCTGGGTTTGTTCCCCCCTAGGCTTTACACCTATGTCTGAGGTGGCACCAGCCTGACGCGTCGATGTTAGCCATAAGCCTTGCAAAGTATCTTCAGGCTAATCATGCATTACAAAAAATCGTCCGCCGCAGGTATTTCATGCGTTGCCAGATAAACGACATTCGGGGTAAGTCCAAACCAGCAGCTCAAAACAGTCAACAACAATGCGCTTCTGTGGATTTCCTGATCTAAAAGCCATGCTCAGTACTACCAGCGATGGGCAAAGTATCCATGTTAGTGAGCATAATGTAAGTTCGCCACACCCATAATTCAGATTAAAAAAGCCTAGCAGGAAGAAATCAAAAGGTAATAGTCCCTGTTGTAAACTCAGTCTCACAAAATGGTTGCTGGCTGACCCACCAAGGACAGCAGTTCATCAGGCTCTAAATTACCGACTGGTTGATGCAGCGAGTGCAAGCTGAAAGTGACTTCGTCATTTTTGGGAACAGCTATCACGTTTGTTTGGTTTACCTAATTAAATAACCGTCTTCTTGTACGGGATTTCGAGTATGTTGTCCGGACGGCATGCCAGAAGTTTTTCTTAAAAGCTCTCAAAATACCAGTGAGAAAACTGCCGCAACTGGAATAATCGCCTGGCGAGATGCAGTATTGAGTAAACTCTCAGCACTATCGCATCGTCAGACGTTACCATACAAAACGATTGAGATAAACACTTGTATACCAATCACTATTTTTAGTTGCCCGGTATGTTTGTATGCGTCTTTATTCAAGAGTGAACGCGAAGCGAATTCTCATAATGAAAATCTTAGAATGTTTTTGTCCAAATTCCTGCTTTGCCGCTGAGAAAAGCCATTCACTTCATTTTGGTCTAATGAAGATTTTAAAATGCAATCACACCAACGGTGAAGTAGTACTTTCTTGGCGGTGGGCGCGAACGGACACTGAAGTAACCCGCAATATAGCAATAATTTTCGGGATTTTTTAGAACCAGTATGAGACGCATGTGACCAATTTTCCTTGATTTTTCAATAAACATTGGAATTTAGAGGACTTTATCTTGATTCTCAAGAGAATATGGCTGCTTTCTTTCTCAAATGTTCACATGTTGATGTAGATCAGTGTAAACGACAGCAAGAATCTTCAAAGATTATTTGGTTTCTTTTGAAATATTTGGAAGTTTTGATATCCGCACACTAAATTTTATTTATTGCAATACGGAGCAATATTTTGCCAATGAAGTCAGCTTTCACAAACGCTTTCCTGAAAATGTTGCTTAATAAACCTAATTTTGTTAGCGTATTTTTCTATATAGAAGAGGGCGATATATGGCTGCACAATTCACAAAATGCAAATGCTGGCGCAGAATGCACAAAAATGGCAATATAGGTATCCTTAACTTTCTACAGAGTTGGCCAAACGGGTACCGAAGCACTGAAGCTGCTGTTCAAAGAATACATACTGAATGGAATGTATGCTATCAATTTACGGATACAGTCACCAGGAATCCTACAGCGGCCTGGATGGGGAAAAATTTCCCGACTTGAACTGGCATACAAAGATATATTCTGGGAGCATGGCGTCTTATGTACAAATATAGCCTTCTTAATTCCACTCAGCTTTCTGCAGCCTTGTTACGGCTGACGTTCGTAGGCACCATTATATGGGACTCATGACCCTTGTCATTTGAGAGATTACATGGCTTCATAAATCCTACATGTGCAAATAACCATAATTTGTATCCACCTTCCAATGTTTTTTTTCATCCGGTTGACTTTACATGCTCATAACTTTCTCCCATTTTCGCACACTATTTCATTCTTCTGAATTTCCCCTAAGGGACGAAGCTTTTGTTTGCCTTTTCTAAAGAAATATCAGGTTAGTTGGACACCCGTTATCGTCGGCCGTGATATGTTTGATCGGTTTTTAGTAGCTGATAATTCTTCAACTTAAATGATGTTTACGGCTGCATACTTATCTCTTGCTGCTTTTCATGCGCTTAACAGGATGGCGAAAAATGCCTATACACAACTTGGTCACTAATGCTCCCTTTAAAAAGCTCTGCCAAGCCACCTACCAAAGTTTCTCAGGGTATCTCGTATTGTTGCAACTCCTACCGAAAAGCACTATCGAGACCTTGGAGGATGATGAAAACTGTTCGTTGATTCCCCCTGTGAATCAACGGTGAACCGCGGTAAATTTCCTTGTTATCTGACTGCTCGTAAGTAGCATGACTTACACCTGTTTATTATGACCACGTTTTGTTTCCTTGCTACTCGTTTTCCCCCCCGTTTCGTTCGACTTAAGGTATGCTGATTCCTCAGTAACTGCTGTCAATATTTTTTGCCCGTTCCTTCGTTGCTTGCAAGTTCGTCTAGATTGCACCTAATTTTCGAGCGTCCACTCCGACGAAAATGCGGACCGTTTGGGTGTCGAATCCAGAGCCTCCAGACGGCAAGCGAACGCGTCATCCACTACACTAACCCTACGCCCGGACCGGCTTATTATTTTGTGTTATCAGTGTACCGCACCTGCCAACTAGTCTTTACCGAGATTTGTTTTAAACGGACGAAACCGCGTGATCTGACTTGTCACGTGACATCAGCTGCCGCGTCGCGCCACCGACCGAAAGACAGTCCCTCACATCCCGAACTTACTGACTCCTGCGCCGTTACGGCCAACTCACACTGTCAGACTCACCCTATATAAATGCCATACAGCGTTTGGTACTTATTCGTTGTTGCCTTTAGAAATCCCTGCTGCGTCAGTGACTATTTTCTGCTCCTGCTGATTGCGTAAGTATTGATTATGCGTTTGCGTAATTCGTGATTCTTACTAATCCGTTCGTCTGTAGAGCCAATTCTAGCCAGTCCTCAATACATCATCTGCTGTCCACGTCTGATTGCTCTTATCGACTACTGGCTACGAACAGCGTATAATCTGATAACCGCAATTGTCCTGTGAGATTCATAGCCGCCCGGATGTTACACTGTTCCCGTGGGACGGAATAAACATCGGTGCCTAAAACCTGCAGCAAGGCCTTGGACACGATTGCACTTCGAATAAGTTTTTATGTGTTCGGTTTATCATAGCCCACCAAATTGCCAGATGTTCAACAAAAACATTATCAGCGGTAATTCGAAGCCCGGTATATTATAAGACTGAGGAAATGAAGAGAAATGTGTTATCCGAGAACATACTCACCTCCGCAAAGTGGTACTTGACAAACGACCCGGGAACTTCTATAAAATAAGCTTTCAGTACCAAACGCCACTTGCATGTATTTTCAACGAAAGTATGCCGGTTGAGCTTAGCCCTACAGTCGATAACAATCTGACAAGCTCCCTGTATGGCTAAGGGAGGTTCTTGACGTACAGCAGAGAGCTCAATGCAATACTATGAACATTCGAAGTTTCAAAACTACGTCAATACCCCTATGTTTCTCAACCCTTTCTGAGAGATTGCCGCTGTCTCCGTTTTCTCACGGATACCTAAGAAATGAGATTTTTTATTTGGAACTAGATGCATAAACCTCGAAACTGAAGCTAATCAGAGTGAGACGCGATTAGTGATTATCCCACAAATATAGTTTGCACTGAGTATGACAACCATATTTGTTGATCCTTGTCACTGTCACAAGCGATAACGGAATGCAAGAACAAATACCACGAACCCTCAGTGGTTATAGGAGCAGAACACTTATAAATACCCCATAACTTCGCTTTCTTAGCCTCATTGGGGCGTTTGTCCCTGTTTTTTGTTCATTCCTTCACGCTTCTGCACTGTTGTGTATCCCAAAAGCTTGAAATCGCATAAGCCATTAGTGCTCGCATGTCTGCAGATACATGATAATGTGTGGAGACTTTAGTAAGTGGTCATACATACAATTTGTCAGTCACTGCTCCCACCTTTTTCCGATTGTGCGGGAAATGCGTCTTTTGCACTGCAGAAGATATATGACTAAATAAAGGTAATAACTCTTCAGCCGTAGCACCACTTTGGTCTCACGTCGCTTCCATGCCACCCGGAGGAAGCAAAATGCACGTGACTGCAAGTCTACATTTACCACTAGTCAAACGCTAATCATTGCATACCGTGTACCGAGGTGTGCGTTACTTTCCTTGCCTAGGCCGGAGTGATGAGACTTCGGAGGTTAACAGAGAGCAACTATTCCACTACGAACATAACATAGATCCAAGTAATATTCTATGGCATTATACCGTCAGAGGCTCCGATGTGCACTTTATTTCCCAACATGTCCCGATTTTATTAGAAACAATTGCAGAGTTGGGACATTCATTGAAACAAGATTGAGTAGTGACTAACATTCTTCATTGGCTTGTTAAAGCGCGGTATGTGTATTGGAAAATTTTGAGAGGCGCAAGTTAAGAGGCGTCTACCTCAAAACATAGGCACTTGAATGATGTGGATTCGCACATGCACTCATGGATGTCGCGAAATCCTGAGCGAGTAAACAGCACTATAAATATTCTTTACTGCTTAATATACGTGAAACATTTTCCTAGGTGATGAAAGCTGAAGGAACTTCTTTCTACTAACTTTCTTCTGTCTGAGTGATTCTGCTGGCTCTACATGTCAATTTGAATTAGACTAGATCTGAAGTTGTTTCACAGGGCTGTTATAAACCATTGTTCTATCTAGTCCCCTCCCGCGTATTTATTACGATAACACAACCCCCACATCACGCGATAACTGTCTTCTATGTGGCGGCTTTGTGAATGGAAGACAAAAGATGTAGTTTCTAATTGTATTTGTTGTGATTCCAAAACATTTAGCGAAGAAAATGTTTTGCAGGGAGAAGAACCTAAATCAAGAATGAACATGGTATAAGATGTATGTAAATATTGCGATATTTTTGCACATTCTGATTCATCTACATACACGAGCGACTTGTCATTGTCAATTCAAAACGCTCAGAGATCTCATATCTACCTGTAAAACATCTACATACACGAGCGACTTGTCACTGTCAATTCAAAACGCTCAGAGATCTCATATTTGTTAGGTGCAGTAAATATAGCCACCGCGATAAACAGTGATGAGGAGGTGTTTAAAAGGTTGTGCACCTACTAATCAATGCACGTATTAGATAACCACGGGTATTAATTGCTTGGGTTTGTGGGCATTCGTTGACGTCTTCCTCAGCAATAGGTGAAGAATCGTTCATCCCAAGCTGTAATTTGACACACTATACTGATAAAATTGGGCATATTTACGCTGCCCACCTATAGAAATACAAAATATATTTTACGCAAATTTCGTAGACGTCTACCAGCTTTTGGCAGGCACATTTTACTGACATCTCGACGGAGGATCAAATAGTGTTTCTCCCCCTCAGGTAAGGCTTCAAAGTGCGTATTTGTAATCCACCGCAAAGGTGGGTATGCCACATCTGCGGAATTATTTAGGTATTTGAATAAGTATTTTGACAAAATAAGAATTTTGATAACGCATCCTGGAACTACGCGCTAGGAAGTGTACCATATCCACTTCACTCTCAATCATTTTGGAACACACGCTTCTCGAAATTGACACGAAATATATATATATTTTTACAGCTGCAAATGATTCACTGCAATATGTGTGCTCTAAAGTTTTGTTGAAATAGTTAATATTACACTGGAAGATGGGAAATTTACCTTCATAGGTTGAATTATTAACAGCCATCCTCCAAGTCTCCGATGGAGGTTTCTTTGAAATGGTGGTGGAAAGGAAAATCTCTTACTGAGCAAGTCAACAAAAGATATCTACAATAATGCCATCGATAAATTTAGCTGCGCGCGTCAACATCGTTTGAATTTTACGGTTGTCACTGGTACACCACAGTATGCATAACGTTCACTTGTCAACACCGATCTTCTCCCTAATGCACGTTTCTGTCTATTCTCTACATCTCAGCGTTGCCATCTATTGGGACAAAACTTTTCCTAGTTCGCTTTTCTTTGATAAAATTTATTGGAATCATCATAGTTGGTGGCGCAGGCCAAAGATTTCATCATCTCAAGGAATGTACTCATTAGGTTATGTTAAAAAGCTACAAAAGTAACCGAATATAAGACAATGTCTGTCCAACTCCAGGATGATGAAGGTGCAATACGAATGTAAAATGCATGCCCGCATACCAAATTCAATTCTGATGGTGGCATCTGAGTTTTACGTGTGTTTTATTGTTGAATTTGCAACAGAAATACAGCGAGAAGATTCATTTTCGCTGATCCATAAAATTTTAGGACTTCATCGCCTCAGGCGGACTGCCGTGGTAAGTTTACGATAATTCCAACCGTTCATTTACCGGCCTCATCTTGATTTATTTGCTCCATATTGTGGTAAAATACGTTGCAGTGGAGAGATTGAAAACTGTCTCTGGTTGCTTAGGGTTCCGATTCAACGGAGATCTTAACCAGCTGTACTGGTTTCCATCAGCTATCCAACGATAGATAGATAATGGCAAGGCCGAGAACATTAAGGACACCATTAACTTAAACTGTGGTTGATTCCATCCCTACAGGACAGCAGCCAATAAAGGCATAATTTGATTTTGTATTGGCAAACTTTGTGCATAATTTTTGATCTCCAGTAGTGAAACTTCCCTTGAAAGTTACGTTTTACTACCAGTTAGCCTTCTACCCTTAGAAGATAAGCGTATGGTAAGGTAATCGACAGTTTATCGGATCATTTTGTTGCAGAAAATCTGGGTAGTTTGCGGAGTTTTCCCGTGACCGCATATCGCGGCCAAACTGCATAGTTGTGGAATACAGCTTTATTGTAAAGTATCACGCTTTTGACGAACAGAAAGTTCACAACAATGATAATAACTTACCCAAGGTACAGCGGCTCATAACCACCTTTGTCATGCGGTTCACGTTAGCCCACGCATTTTCCAAGCTCAAGATCGCGGGTGCAAACGGATGTTTCATGTCTGGTGTTCCAAATTTAGAAGGAAATTTACCAGCTCAATTCCAGGAAATTCTATCATTCACAGTACACCTCATTCCAATTTAATTACAAAATTTTGCTCCAAACTAGACCCGAAAATGTTCATTAGTTCTCAGTTTTTAGCCATGTTATTGTGGCCCTGAGGTAACAGGGCCGCAGTCAAAGGTCCTCTTCGTCAGTTAGGAATCCAACGTTTGCTCCGATTGCCGACGCTGGATCGACAATGAGACGTATATCTTGGTACTGCGAGAATTGTAAATTGCCATACATTAATGTTAGTACTGGTAGTACTGGTTCCAGGATCCAGCCCCAGGAAGTGAAATAAAACTGGCGCGGTATCTGTGGAAATCGTTTTATAGCAGTTTATGAAACAGATACATTCTATTTGGGTTCACTGACCTACTGACTGCTCTTTTGATTTTAATGCGGACTATTTGCATTTTACCAACCATATCCGAAATAATTGCAATCACTCGTGCTTCTACTGGGGTTGATGCTCCTAACTCACTTTGTCAAATTTGGCATCCACTTGCAATATTTCCCTCAAAATTCCTGAAAATTTCATCTGTTTTTGTATTTATTGTGTCACCGCTAACGAGATACACAATGAGCATTTTTTCTTACTCTTTGCTTTCGGTTTTTGTCCCGTTCCATTTTTTTGGAAGTAGTTTTAATTAATTCTTAGTGAACAGTCCGGATACAACCCCTTTCTGATTTTGTAGCGGTTACACGCACATGTAACCATCTGTATTTTGGAAGCACCCCAATTCAGCAGATAGTTGATCGTCGTATAGCTGAGTTTTTTGAGCTGTTCGCCCTTCAGGCGGGTAAAATAAGTTTGTCAAATGCATGAATGCAAGACGCCTTGCAAATTACGGGCTGTGGTGTACAGAAATAAATGCCCCTTTTTTAAACCAACAATTTTAAGAACATATTGGTATTTACATTCAGTGTCTGTTAAAAATGGAAGTGCTACTTCTCAAAACACATTGACAGCAAGATTTGGAAAATTCTTTCACAAACATCCTTTCAATGTGTACCGGTTTCTAAACTGCCTGATTCTTTTGTTGTTTGTTTATCAGACGCAACTGAGTGAAAAGCTAACCTGGACAAAAAGTTGAACTTGAGGTAATTTTTTGTGTCGTACCGGTTTAATTGTCCACATAATCACCGCCAATGGTTGTTAGCGTAAACAAACTTTGCAAACATGACATGTATTGAATTATAGTGCAAATTCAAAGAAGCATACCTCGTGCCTTCAATAAATTGTCCCCATGTAGACGGAACATAAGTTTGCCATACGTCCACAATTTGGCATTCAAATCGATCAGTTTAGCAAAATGCGACTCTTTGAGTTCTGAATCTACAGCGAACAAGCATGCGCAAGATTATGTAACTATGCGTGAGTAAAATAATCTTGTTATGACCTGATATTATTCCGTTTTTGCATAAACGTGCATGCTTCGCCGTGGCGTTTATTTGCTCCTTTAAACCAAGCAATGAAACGCACACCTATTGGACAATGAAAATTTCAAAAAACTAAGCAATAATAGCAGAAACCAACGAATCAACAGCCTGTCGCAAAGCTGCGTTTAACACAACTAAATAACAGCCAGCTATTAGTAGCTGGAATTTCACAGCCGGCAAGAAATGCAATCCCCCGCCAGTTGGATGTCCCTTTCAAACAGCTGGCACCGTATAAGCTTTGATGAAAAAGTTTGACTCTTGCCAAGCCACATCTCAAAGATCCACCAAACGTCATGGTTGACAGTTTCATGAGGACCCTTTCCTACCATAACTGCTTGCATATTTTGTTAAAATGAGCCGGTATCATTAACATCGTCTGACGGTGACGCACATCTGCACAAAATGTAACATAATTGTGTGCTCGAAATTGTAAACTTTTAAGTAAAATTGCGGATAAGTGATTCAAAAATTATTATCACACCTGTGCACTTGTCTTTTAAAGTCCGTGCTGATGACAAGGCGGCTTTTGCAAATGAAACTGCATCGGCGATCAGCGGTTCAGAAAATGCCCTGCCTTTGGCTGCAAAGAGAATTAGTAAAAAATTAAGCTGGTAAAAAACCTGGAATATATGTTATAAATTAGCTTCCTTCAAAAGGCAAGGGGTTCAAACGAAACATGATATAATGGACACAATAAACTTAGTGGGCAGGTATTACCACTTGATATAGTAACAACTGAATTGTAACGATGTCAAAATAAACTCAATTCCTGAATTTCTCTACAAGCCCAGCGAACTTTTATCGTCTAAATCTTCCTCTGTCAAAACATGATTTGATGCAGTCCGACTACCGTGGCATAATACAGAAATCCGTGATTGATTAATCAACAGTTTAATTTGTACACTTCCTCAAACGGTTTTGTAAGGGTTTGTAAATATTTAAAGACAAGGTTACACCATCTCCAAAATTACGGCTTGTTTGCGGGGCAAAAGTAGTTAACCAATTATGCTCCCAGAAGCCTATGGCTTGCACGGTTTACTATCCAATACTGAAATACAAATTACAAAAATGGCTAACTAGCACGGTAATTTCAAGATATCTGTACGAAATTTCCTTGTGAAACAAAATTGTATCAACTAATTTGCTAATCATCGGATAGAGTGTTTGGCCATGTCTCTCGCAACCACATACCAAAAAAAGTTGGGAGACGGTAAACCGCTTTTCATTATGGTAATAAATCTATCTTCGTACGATTGAATCAAGCTACGGAGTAATTTGTCAAAAAAATTGTGCCTATATACAAAAATGCATGTCACTGCCATCAGGTAGAATTTTCGTTTGGATGGACTGGAATGTCCTTGTGTAGGGTAAAGTAGGTATTAGGATATAAATTTGAAGTGACGAGATATACGCCACAAACTCGGCACAAACGCTCATATTAATAAATTAAAATAACCTCTCCTAGAATAACAGAATTGATTGATAGGTATGAAATCATAATACAACTCTGGCACTTAACCTCACGGCATAATTTTGGCAAACCTTTAATAAACACATTTTTCACAAGTAAGTTTAGCAGTATTAGTAAAACGCGATTTCAGCCTGCGAGATGAGCCCTCAAACGAGGCTGAGTCTCTTTTACTATTATCACCAACTGGTTGTTTTAAATGCACTTCTGAAGGCAAGGGTAGAATAACCGAAAAACAGGTGCTTACGCATAAAGTCGAGCACGCTTTCCTCCTGGATAATAATGGTTGGATGATGCTCTTCCAAATGCTCCACGGTTGCATTCAAAATTTTGGCGTAAACTGGAGCCGCGTTATCGTCCCGCACTAAGTAGAATCAATTGTGTCATGAGAAAATGTCGAACAGTTTATTGCACGAACTTTGTTCGAAAAAGGAGAATCGCGTATAAAAATTATAACCCTGAAGCTACCTAGGATTTTTAGATAATCCACGGCCAGCGGTGAGCCAAAAGCGTTAACTAGACAGCAATACAAAATACACATCAAGCGGGCGAGGATCGGCTACTTTGCCTAGCATTATGTTGGAGTATCAATGATAATTTTGTCCAACGAGAGTGAGTTTGATAAGTGGTCCAATGCTACTCACCGCACTGCTTATAAGCTCCTAAATATAACTTATTTTTGAGCACTGGTTTTTTTAGAAATTAGGCACTTGTCCTAGCTTACACAATAATGGGATGTTTCCATGCCTATGAGTTTGTGCTAGATATCTAAAGCAAACATATTTGCAAGTGAGAAGCGCATCTTAGCATGTCTGGAGGAATTGTAAATCAGTTCATTCATTGCATTTTGGCACCCAAAATGAGCTGATTTTGAACCTAATGTCTTCAGGTTATCGGTTCTAATATTTTCGAAGAAAAAAATGCACATATGTAAACGGACGGCGTGTTTTTCCCAGATTTTTTAAGAAAATAACTTACTGGAACAAACAATGGATTCTCGGCTTTCAAGATCTTTTAGCTCCCAATTCACTCCATAGAGATATGTTCTGTAAGCTCCAAAGAGTAGGGTCCGATAGTCTATCATAAGAGACGGAAGATTAAATCGGAACTTACTGGCATTCTTAGGCAATACATACTTTGTCACAGTGCAGGTACACACGTAAACGGTGACATAATTTTGAACCACTGTTTTATTGTCCCTGGATAAGCAGTCTGGTGAACAATGTTTTACCTCAGCTCCCAAAAAAATTCACTTTATGGACCAGAACATTTTGTGCACGCAAATATTCTCAAGGTAAAAAGGCGAAATCATGGTTTATGGAATGCTAACCGGAAACGCAAAACTTGTGATACTTTCTTAAGTACCTAGATATTGGTTTGAACAGGTATATCCACATGTTTTTAGCCTATGAATTTCCATAATAATCTAAAACACGTTACCTTCGGAATTCTTCAGACTCGAAATGATGAAGTTCAGTATATCGGATGACGTTTGTAGTCCACCAATAAGGTCAAGAACTTGCACCGTCAAACTTTCTAAAACGTTTTCAGCTGTGAAGCGAAAACAAAGCAATATAATTGGAGAGCTTTAAACCGAAATGTGGCGTTAAGTATTGTGATTGAAAGGTGATTTGGATAATACCGAGTTGAAAAGCACACCGAATTTACTTCAGGCTATCTTTCCGTAATCGATTCTCGTAGCTAACATCTGTTGAGGTTTCTTGCAGAATCATTTGTAGGGCGCATTTGTTATTTTTGTTCCCTCCTGATTTTTTTATTTCGCTTAGTCATAACAGTTGTCCGAGATCAAATCCACTAATCTCACAACAGGGTTTTAATATCAACCATCATATTGTTTTCCATTGCATTTCTGGTTATCAAGCAGGCTTTCGTGTCCTGAAGATTTTTTTCCTCAGCTGTGCAATTGCTTATAGGGCAGCCGACGCCATCAGATTTACATAAAACCCTAGGCGGTTAAACGGGCTATCGTTTATCTGTCCATTACGCTTAATGCTGTACTTGCAGAATTATCCTCAGTCGACTTCTCAGATGGATGGTTTCCCTTAGTAAATTATCAACAAATATTCTTTAAACAAGTACTATTCCGGTATAATACATATATATACATACAGATATATACATATATTTCCTTTTGTTGTTTGACTTTAAACTTTTAAAAGTGGGTATTCAATTCCTTTGGTATTCAGCATATTTGTTTCCGAAGTTTTATGCCTGAAGGTTGCTATACGCAAAGTTGTTTACTTAGGCAAATTTGACAAATTACGGGCTAATATAGTAACACAACCAGGATAGCAGTCCGTTTTGGAGACCAGCTGGAAGATCGTAGACACTAGAAACTAACCACAGCAAGGTCCTCATGCTTTATTGTCCTAAGTGTATATATGTGTCAGATGTACAAGTAAACCTAGGACCAGCCGAAAAATCTCTTCATCTTATCTTCTTGGTTTTTTGCATAGGCTAACTTTGAAGGCTGAACAGGACAGGCAGTATGCTTGTGCTCGTCAACCAATGGCTAATTAAAACAGAACCTGATAAGGTATTCACTTTATTGTTACAGTGAAGGTTCGGAACTCTCTGTACCGAGTAGAAACATTAGTCCATATTTTTCCCTTGAATTTAACAAATTAGAATACTAATAGGTGGTTTTTGCAACTAAAATCACTCAACGACTTGGATATGCGATTGCAATGTGCTGAAAATTTAAAACACTGTCAAATGGTCCGATACTACTTCAACATCAAGGCTGGTTTGCCGAAAAATAATTTTTGTAATGATTCATGAATCCCCTGTATCTGGCCTGCAACATTTAAGAATAAAATGTCCAAGTTAAACTACTGGATAGTGCGCCTCAGTGATTTCCTCATAAGTCATCAAAAACAGTTTTTAAATGATTATAACCTACCTAAACAAGGTGTTTCGGGAACACCTGCCAACCACTTGTCTATTTTCTTCAGAGTATCAATGACGAACCGCATATGTGCTTTCCACTGCTTTCTGGCGAGCTCTAAAACGTTGAAAACCAGTAAAATACTTTAACGCCATTTGGAATGTGCACCATTTTTTATTAAAATTGCTTAACAATAATTTGAGCAGAAGAGAACGAATTCACCACCATGTCCTATCGAAGAAATTTTACAAAAGCTTGATTATTGGATTAACTACTTTTCTCTAGCAGTCCCAAAACCTCTCACGTTTTGTACCCAAGTGCAAGTGCACATATTTCTCTTACAGTGAATTACTTGGAACCACCACCTGAGACGCAAATAATGTACATCTACTCATCATGAAATATAGAGTGGTATGCATCTATATTAGCGTCTATAGTGTTGAGAACTTTTACAAATAAGAATTCTACCCGTGAATATAAACTTTCTAGATAAAATATGCTTACTTTCTGCGTGCTCTACCTCATTGACCTTTGGTAAGATATCCGTATTCGATTTAATCAAAAGAAGTTGAATCCATACTCTGACTTACTTGGCAGGTACGTATTTAAATTTCGCAGACCATTGGTCACAAACTCCTTCAACTTTTTCACGAGTTGCTGCAACTCCTGACTTGAATCATTTACTGGAAAAATGAAAACATCCCAGAGTCGTGACCCACAAATTATTCATGCAAAAGCCTAAATGATGAGCGAATCAGAGGAAAACTTAAACCGGCAAACGTTCATAGATCATATTTCTAGGGTTTCTTGTTGACATATCCCTTTATAACATACCTGACTATTCACGCGTTTCACGGTGCATATATATTTGATAACATGCTAAGGGATGCATGATGGTAAAAAGCTGCTCTGACATGATAAAGCTGGTCAGGGAAAATGCGCTCAGTGGAGCGCTTATGTTTGTATAGTTTGTGACTGTTAGCAAATTAATACAGAGCATGTGTTCTCCCGCCAAGCAAGAAACTGATTGAATGCTACAGTTTAATTAAACGCTGCACCTTTTTTTCATTTTTTACTAATTGTCATCCTCAATTTTTCTAATTTGTTCTTTTTTGCGATACTGATTTCTACTTTGTATGAGAAAGCAAAGTGGCCTCATACATCCGTTTGCACCTTAGTTTTTTTCTAGTATGATTAAAGATATGAATGTAAGGCGTTTTTGAATTGGTGGATACTGCTAACTCAGTTGCATTTATCATCCAGTTGTAAACTAATCTATTTTACACCTTTGCATTTTGTCCTGTTAAAAATAAGGCCAACACAAATACGTTCCAGGTAACGCTGTTTATTGACTTTCGACCAGCTAATTAGGGCAGAACTTACACGGAAAACCTTTTCCTTCTAGCGGGCACGAATTCATGCTTTTCCTCTTTGAAAACAAATTTCAAACCTTAAAACTGTAGAACACCACGTTTGTTGTCTCAGGGGCACTAGGAGGGCGTCGCTGTAAATATTTTTACGGCGCACTGGAATCACGAGGATTTACTTGCTCAAAGCGTATTCCTGAGTTTAAAATAAAATACAAATACCACTGTTGAATGCAATTTCATCATTGCTAGGGGATATAAACCTTTTCTGGTTGATGGACATGTTCAACTGTGGTGTCCCCTAAAAGTCATACGGCATGTGAGTGATCTTTGTGTTCCATTTATGCCGTCTGTTGTTTTTTGGGTTAACAGTGTCCCATAACGTGGAATATAATCAATTATCATAGGCGTAAATTTGGTTTTGTCTTTCGCTTCAACCAGCATGGATGAAATATCCCAACCATGTATGCAAACTCAGCTCTATGGGACCTCAACTAATGAACGCTGGATAGGACTCGTAATGTTTCAAAGATACGGCAGAGTCATAATACCACAAATATGAATTTCATTAGCATAGAATTTTTTAAACTCAAAGTATTGTGAGTATGGTCCAAACGGGTTTTTTTTGTGCGGCTCTGGCATTTATTTACTATCTCATCTCTGTAGCACACTCAGCAATAGCGTTTGCTGTGAAAAGTTAACGTTGAACAAAGTTAACTTACTTGGGCACTTGCCGATGTGGTATTTCGTCAATACCTGGTCCAAGCCATCGACCTGCTTTGCATAACCTTCCAAAACCAACCCTCCAGCTATAACCTTCGCCTCCACTGAAATGGAAAACACTCATCTGTTACCGGGTGTAATTACAGACTTATAACAATAAGAAACTGGCCAGTGATTTGACTGACTGTGTACTCTCTAATGCCAGCGGCAGATTCTTCATTTTGTTTCAATGTAAGCAAACGGTCGTTATATTGCTGTAAGTCTAGCTATTGATGCGATCAAATTCAAATAAAGTAGAGCAAATGTATGTATCCTCCATTGCTTAAATCCAGAATAAAATTCATGCCACCGTTCCGTAAAGCGTCATTGCCTAAAATATGTCAATAATGCAACATTCCGGGTTTTTTGTTTGCAGTGAATATGTATAGCCGTTTTTTTCTGATGACGTACGTTTTTGATGAACTTTCTACCAACGCTTTTCTTCGCTAAAACAGCGTTTCAGCACTTTAAATCGGATAAAAATGCGCACGATACTCCTATTTTGCCTGATGACATACGTTTTTGATGAACTTTCTACAACGCTTTTCTTCACTAAAACAGCGTTTGAGCACTTTAAATCGCATAAAAATGCGCACGATACTCCTATTTTGCGAACATGTAATTTCCTATAATCACGCTTCCCTCCTTGCATAGGGTAAACGTAACTCGATTGGCAAACTTCTTGCGGTCTGGATGAATACCTTGGATGAATACCTGCTCAGGATTTTTTTACAAAAGGTATGGCGCTAGTTACGGAACTCCTGCTACTTTCAATTAACAAATCATCTCCAAAAATTCTTGGCGAATGATTGCGTCTATGGTACACCTCTTGTGACCTTCACTAAATTCGTAAACCGCACGGCTGAACACTTTCTTTTCTACGTCGTTTATGCTCAATATGTTTGGACTTAAAGGTAAGCAAACATTATTCCACCAGGTGGTTATGGCGGCGCCATTCGGAAGCAAATATAAGACATATGCGCGTGATTTATCAATGACACACTGCAGAACTTCAACGAAGGCCTCCCTGCTGTACCGTTAGGCTTCCTTTTTTCAGCCAGCAACTAGAGACATGGCTGATGTAGATTAGTCTTCAGTTATAATGTAATGAAGTACAGATTAGGCGTGGCGAATACGGCACCCGAAATTCAACCGGTAGGCTTGGATTTTCAAACATTTTGAGGCTTAGACAGACTTTTCAGTATAAATGCGATGAGATTGTACGGCAGCTTCGAGAAATGCTCATTAATTTGAATGGCAAATAATTCTTAGGAATAACGTGCACTTCTTGAAAATCCATGAAGATTTTTTTGATTGTTAAAATGCCTTCGTAAATGTGGTTATCAGACGGAGTCGTCTATAAAGCACTAAGCGGAAGTTGCGCAACAGTCGCGCCTAACATTGTACCAGCCGTGTGTTATTCAGAGTCCGAATGCAAATTGAGTAAATGTGGGCAAACTTGTCTTTTCCAAGTTTTTTTTTCATTTTTTAAATGCACTTTTGATTGTGTTTACTCTTCATATACACTTTAGTCCGAAGGCTTATTTTGAGTGAACTTGGGAAGTTAGTTACATGTGTTTCTTATAATTGGAAGAAAGCCTCGAAAATTGTTCAAAAAGTGCATTTTGTAAATTCATTCATGATGGCTTGAGAGATAATTCTCTGAATCTCCTATTGAACTCAGCAGATATCCAAGTAGAATTCACTTCAAAAACTCCTTAACTTAATGTGTATGTTGTGTCTAGCCTTCAGTTAGCTAAAGGTTATATTGGAACCAAAAGCATGACCAGTAGAATGGTTAGTAAAGGTGACCATTTATGGCTTTCCAACTCTCCCAATTTCCACTGAGGTATTTTGCAAGATTTCTGATACCCACAAACCCAATTTGTGGTATCACTTTATAAACTGACCGCCTCATTAGAAAAACGCTCAACTAGTGAGTCACATCATTTCTACTATTTTTTCTAGTTTTATACGGATTGTGTGGGCTTCCTTGATGCTCAACTGTTACGAATTCCGCCAAAGAATCTGGATTTGAACTTGAGAATCGCTGCCTGCTTCAGCCAAACAATCTTGCTGCAATGCTTTTGTTACATGCATAACAAAATCATGTATCCCAACAGGCTAATTTGTTGTGCATTACACTGTCCCGTGAAATCTAACGTGACTTCTGTTTTCCACACTATTCATGATTCTAACGTGAACTGGATAGAAAGGATCATTAAATATGTGGCTACCTACACGCCACTCTGTTCAGGCGGTTGAGATTTCTTCAAATGTTGTAAAGAATTACTAACCATTAGGGCAAAGTGCAATGTTCCACACATGTAACACGTACTTAGGGATGTTACTTTCCCATAGCTGACGTTTTCTGCAATAATGACTGGAATATTCATCCACTGTATGCAATATGTTCTCCTCTATAAAGGTGATCTTTTGTGGCGCACACAGCAACACACAGTTACACACATCACAGACATCACTGTAAATGCAAACAAGTAGATGTTGTACTTTTAAATCACTGTTTCAACCAAGCCAGTCCATTTCCATACTTCGTTGTTAGGTTATGACATCCGGTTATAGCCTAGCTTGACTTGTCATAATTTAGATAGATTTGATTGGTTTTAAATTATTGCTGAAAACTTGTGACAGTTGCGTAGACTTTTTCTGGCTCAGCTAGGGGAAAGGCTGCTGCACAAAAATATTTTGTTCCGCGACCCATTATCCATAGCCGCCTGTATTTCCTCTTACGCTCTGACGGCCAAACTTTGTGTAACCAATTTGTGTGCTGTTACTAATGTGAAGTTAGATGTAGAAGAATATTCAGTTAACAAGCCGGAAACCAACTGTCATTCTGTACGATAGTCACCGTATCTAAAATTTAGCAGTTTTAGTAGATCAACATTTTTTGGCTTTCCAGTGATATGGAGTTTTCAAGCAAAATTCGAAGGTCTTACCTGTGCCTCCGGCTGAAGTATTAACTGGTTTGCAAGAGTGTATAGAACGTTGAATTAAATAAAATTTATTGCTTGATTTCTCAGACACTATTGATATCGAATTTGATTGACGCATAGTGAATGAAAAGTCGTGACCAGTTTAATAAAAGTCAACCAATGCTAAACGTCTTCTGGAAATTATCGTTTGATCTGTTTGGGCGCAGAATATTCTAACTGAGTCGCCTGTGATGTCCCTAAATAGAAAGCAAGTTGATAAGTACAGTTTCATTTGACTGTATGTAATGGATTGTCATTATATAAATTCACACGGTTTAACGTTTGACAATAAAAATTAGCGTAACTGCTTAACGACATAAAACAACATTAAACGGATCGCTTCGTTTACGCCAAGGCTTCGAATCTTTTTCGAATGTAAAAGACTAAACAATCGTGAATTTTAATTACACTTTTCGTGTGAATAATAATAGTGAATGGATAATAATAAGTAATAGTTATGAATGAATAAATACATAAATGAAATAACGACTAGGGAATGTATGTGAATAAATGAATAAATGTTGGATACATCGCAAATCCTTCAAACAGTGCACATCGAATATTGTGCTGACGACCGCGTAAAATAACACTGAGCCTTCGTTATCAGTTATTTTCCCGATTACCGCGGTCTAGACATTTGACAAAATTCCAACTCAACTCTCAAATCTAATGCTTCCGAAAGTTCCACTGTTACCGATATGCAAGCAATTCTTCTCTTCAATCCATAATTGTACCAATAATTACTCTGGAGCAAAATACGGATATTGTTCCGCTTGTGTATCACCTGTTGTGCTAATCATACGGTTGGATGCACCGCAAAGATCCCATTGGCTTACGTATTTCAAGCTTCTTTTGCTCAGCATCTTGAAAACGGCGTCTGGTATTTACCGGAAAAAACCTGGAAAATCTCAATGACAAACTGCTGGCCACGTTTATAAACCTAATGGGATAATATGTCTAATATCCGGCTCCAAATACCAACACGGTGTTGAGTCTTCGCTTAGCACATGTGCCCTGTGGGATGTGCATAGTATTAAAGAAAACATTCGCGATAGAATACCGGTGCATCTTTTTCTCTGTCAATAACGCAAACCTAGCAGATTATGACGATTCTAAGAATAGCAAAATTATGCTCAATTTTAGAGCGACTTGAGGATGTCGACTCAAAACAACTTTGCCATCTTTATTTTGTCCCTCAGTCTTTTCTGTCTGGAAGTCAGGTGGCGTGCAGAACCGTTTTGCGCCGCGGTTTTTACTTGGTGTACATCGTTCATTGTGTGCAAATGTTTTTCTGGCGAGTCAAACCACAACGTTATTAAAATTACTCTGAGTACTCTGTACGTTGAGAATACAATGAAGCAATTTTCAGCTAATTCACTCTCCTTATTCTTACAGGTGCTTGTGGAATTTTTATGCTGTTCCGAGTTACAGCAAATTGGATCTACATTTACATGCTAAGTACACTGCCAGCACTTTTCTGGTATGCTTGCAATAAAAGTATGCCTGTCCAAGTACACGCCAGCACTTTTCTGGTATGGTTTGCATAAAAGTATGCCTGTGACCAATGGGAACATGGTGACGATTCCTCGTGGCTGTTTGCCGTTGTTGCTCTCATTGAGTTCTGTATTCATGTATCGTCGTCCACTACTTTCTGTTGAACCCCTCTAAAGTAATACCCGTTGATGAGTTTTGTCCAACAAAACCGCATGCATGCACTTCACACTCATCGTGTAACCACCGAATACGAAGTACTCCAGTGGGAAACAACTATCTGGACTTCTAAAACGAACCACTTACTCTAAAAAACACAGAGACTCAAGATCGTAAATGGAGGGGTCAAGAAAACGTACATATATTCAAAACAATCTACGTGTTAAATTAAGATATTTGTTTTTCAAATTTGATAGGATTTCGAAAAAACACGCTGGATTTTCTGGTACACAATACTTAGATAAGTCAAGTGCTAGCAAGTCAACTCGACATTTGGTATCACAGTAAACTGCTAGAGTCTTACCTCTTCGAACTGAGCAACAAAAGATAACATGGAACAAATATTTCTCCTCTTACAGTATCAAATAAAACAGTAAAATAAAACCCACGTAGAAATGAAATAAATATGGCTTCCAATTTTGGCATGACGTGCACTCACGCAACATCCGTCAGTGGCATAATTCTGATTGGTTTAACGCATCTCTGACGCCATAACTGTGCCAAATTTGGCAAAACAAATGTCAAGTGTTTTTTAGCTTGTAAATAAAACTCCTCTGCTGAACTTTTTGTTCACTTGGTCGTTCAGAATCTGTCATAGAGTGCCTAGAACAGCTTCCTACAGGTTTGAACTAAGTACAGTGTTTTCAGTCTACACAGCCAGGTTATCACAATTTGCGTGTCCTTATCCAGATATCCCTTACGCATGCTACGGGTGTGGCGAAGAAAAGGTGAAATATAATTAGTTGAATAACTAACCCCTAAATCTTATGATGTTTTCTTACAAAAAAGCTCCTTACCAAAATATCAACTTTCTTTGGCGAGAAAAATGCATTATTCGACCTAACTTCTTGAACAAAATCGAGAATTTGGTATGTGTGATCGTCAGGTATGCCAGTTTTAATTAGCATTCACTTTAAATGTAGATGATGCTGACACTGAAAGTTGCCAGTGAGACAGATGAGCTTTCATCCTATTCGTAACATTAACCGGTGCAAAATATTCTGCTACTTCCTTTGGAAGTGGAGACACTCGTGTTATTAACTATAAACAAACCGAGCTTATTAAACCCTCAACTTGCATTGGTCACGCAAAATATCGAATAAACAGCGAAAAGAAGGTCGGCTGTTGCTTTTATTTTCACATTCACGCGTACCTATCTTAAAAAACCTGGACAAGGCATTCGTCCGAATGTTTGTGATACCTGCATTTTTACCAATAGCCTTGAAGACATCGTTTACATTTTACAAGTTACGGTTTAAATCTTTTGCTTTTTTATAACTCTTCCGACAAATTTCACACTGAGTGGTATTTTGGTATACCGAAGGCTTATTCCCATAGACCATATTGAAAGTAGTTCAGTCATCTCGCAAACTTCAAACTTTTCACGCAGTTTTGTTCAAACGCCTTTCACATGATTTTGCCCAGATCAAAGGGATTTTTGGATGACAGACTAATCGCCGACCTTAAATATTGAGAAGCACTACATCACAGCCGTAGAATACACTATATCTGGTTGCCTCAGAGTGTTAGTGGAACTTCTAAGAAACAATGAGTCTTTTATTTCCACTTAAAATTTGAAAACCACTAGGAACAACTTGTCAAATTTCAATTTATGTAGTACATACCTCCCTGACCTGCAGGATGAAACGTTACGGGAGACAATAAACAATTTTACAGAATACAGTTAAGATCAACGAAGCATTTGTGGTTGGGCTGTTCTGGTGAGTTGAATTAAATGAAGATAGATTATGGGTCGGTATCCAGATTATAATGATCTATGCGAATTGTTTAAAAAAGACCGCCTTATGGACTGAAAACCAACCACTGGAAGCAAAACGCTCAAACATTACTTCCATATTATTGTTTACTGTTCAATATTTATTTATTACACTGATTTTATTTAACTTTTTATTTCTGCCTTCATTTCATTTCATTTTATTTTTTATTTATTTATTCATTATTTATTTTATTTCTGTTTGCTCTTAGCAGCAAATGCTATACAGATTGAGGTTACCTGCTTGAGTGCAGCAAAAAAAACTGTCAGCAGTTTTATAATTTAGTTGGATTTCAGTTGTGTGCATTTACCCAAAGGGCAGTTTGAAAAAACAACTGAGCATTTAAACTCATCTGAAAAGTTTCACATCCCTGAGGCTACTCAGAATGTGAGAAACTGTAAATCCTATACCTTACTAGGAATAGGGATTTGTGTGAGTCTGTCAAGTCCGCATAATATTTTTGCCAATATCCTTACTCCTGTTTATGTCTCCATGCAGTTTTATCGAAACAAAGATACATTTAAGCCAGTGTTGAACTCATCCTAAAGAAACCTGCAATGTATCCGATCCGTGAGCTCATCATTTCTGTAAACACTGACGTGTTTTCTCTTTATAATAATTTTTAAATAAAGTACATCTGTTTTGCATCCTAAGTGAAGTGTATACACTTTCATTCCCCAAGGAGTTCAGGCGCAACGCAATAACAGCAGTTTCGAGTATAATTATGTTTTTCTCAAAAAGGTATTCGGAACGAGAATTTCCGCGCCAGTCTTTGCGGAGCAAAACGGTGAAACAAAGAGATAGTTTCTCCGAAATGAACTACTCAGGATATCTAGTGTATCGCGGACCTTAGTAAATGTCACTAGTTGATTTGACAGTAGATTCACTGAATTATGGACATCGGGTGATGCCTAATCAGTGCTTGAACCCAATGAGCTGATTTGTTCAAATAATCGCCACAAAAATATCAGAAAGATTACAGGCTCACTGAGTCAGATATGCTATGCCATAAAAGTAGACCGTGTTCCGATATGATTATTCTGCAATGCATTAGAGGTGCAATCTCAACGATAAACTATGACTATGGGTTCTCACTGTCTAATCAACCAAGCCATACGTGTTACCTATGTACCTATGTACCTATGTACCTTAGCATAGAATCACATTTAAAAAAGTGTACTTTCCTTGAATGTTGCCACCTAATTGAAAGCATTTTGCGTGAAGAGCGCGAACCCTTCACCCAACTTATTTCTTAATGCGTTCACTCAAGTGTTTCCTTGAGTTCTGCAGCCACATACAGAAAGATGAAAAACACCTAAATGTTGCACTCTAAAGCAATATTGATTAGGGTTTGCCGTTTCGAAGTTCGTTTCGAAAGAACA
>NW_008751704.1:2125671-2169678 GCF_000715545.1 Opisthorchis viverrini | reverse complement strand
CAACAATCTTTAGAGCAATAGACATAATTTTACGTCTACTCAACACAAAACGTATACAACACTAAACAATACAAAAGTGTGCGCAATCTATCAATCATCTCTCTTACTCACTTGCTCACTCAATGAGCAAGCACTACCGGTCATAGCGCGTAGAATGTGTAATTTGTTGAAACCAAATTTCGACATGGCTAAATCACATCTGTGGAGAAAATGTTTTGTTCACTTGCCGCAGTGGCCAGTAGAAGCGGCAAGTATTTGATTATTCAGAGGACTTTTTAGCATGAATGTTTAAGTATTTGTGCTGACGTGTATGCGTAAATCACTTTTCAACTGGTGGTAAAAAATGTTGATAATAAGGTGGACGTTTTGGTAGTGGCCACTATATGATTATCCATCCCAAACAAATCCGGATATGCCATATCGGCCGATTAGAACAAACTAAAAATAGTTTGAAATAAATGAAATAACAAGACAGGAAGGGAAGTATATGAGTTTACACAGCGTGCTATGTGTACAAACCCTACAAGCAAGCTCGCCTCTTATCCAGACGAATTTAACACGAAGTTTAATGAATCAAGATGGCGCGTTGCGCTGGTGCTGTTTTACAAAACTTATAACGGTCACACTTAAGCAGCTGATTTTCACCTAAAGTGGGATGTTGAATCTGAAGCACGCTGAGAACAAATCGGTGCAGCTTGCTGATATTGTGCATTGTTACTGCTTGAAATCAGGTCACTCTTGCGCTTATAGAGAAGACGCTCCATATACCTACTTCCATATCAAACTCACAACATAACTTCCATTTGCCGTGGTTGATTAGATCACTGTTAATCTGCTCGTCGTTCTTCACAATTAACGCACAAACGTTCTCCTCTTATTCGAAAACACATCTTCAGTGTTGAGCTCTCTCACTCGTCCTGTACCTATCTTTATTTATGTGGTTTTCGACGAGCAGCTTATATTCTCACACGACTAAATTTTCGGTATGCACCTTTCATTATCCGTTTTTGGGCCAGTTACTGATACGCGCATATCTGAGGCGTTTTAGGTCAATTTTTGATTGGCCCGTTTACAATTTTTATTCCGTTGTGAGCTTTAATTTGATTGACTTCAGGGCCATTTCTATTTTAGTAGTATTTCTTCCTTTGAACGATCGGCAAATTCTTGGTTTGAATCGCAGTCTTATCTATTCCCTCTATTTTACACCCTCGTTCGCCTGAATCGGCCATATTTTATATGAATTTTAAATATAAAGCTGGGCCTAAAAACAACACAGGCTCTTTGCTTGGCGTTTATGTACGCCTGCCGGTTTAAAAATACGTCCATGCGAGCGCCAGTGAATTAAAGATCCGTGATTTTTTCTAAATAAATGAGACATTCTAAGATAACATGCGCAGTTTGAGCGGAAGTTTTTCAATAATGCATACCAATGTCAGCGCCTCGAAAGGAAACCCCAAATAACTGCGTATTTCTCCTTTCGTGAAACTGCTAGATCTTGTCAAAGTTTTATGAGAGCAGACCATTTCCTATCTGTAATGTAAGATAATGTTTTACCTATAAAAATCTACTTATACGATAGGATATGTTAGCACATTTACCTACAAACACAAAGCAAACCGTAACCAAGAATTAAGCTAGTTCTAGGTAATTTAATCAGCAGTCACCACATGGAAAAGTTAGTCACATACCGTCTCTTCCTTGCGCGACGACTGTAACGGTTACGCGTTTATGTAATAATGATACAGGCATGCTTTAAAAGCAAATACAAAGACATGATGTCTAGATATGATAAATATCAAATAATTACGTATTTACTGGTGTTATCTGCTTTGTGGGTACAGTAGATAAATTGCTTTCCTAAAATCAGCGCATGTCTCATGTGCAGCTTTCAAGCAAGCGTCAAGATACCAATCCCATTTTCCCACATCAGCAAGCAAATTGTAAAAATGCTGAAATGCCGAGTTGTATATAGGAAGCTGCAGTAGTTTGGAATAATTGCACTTGAAAAATTCTCCGTTGCTCATTTTATCGCCAAAACAGAATCGTTTGTTTCCAGCTTCCAATGGCAAATATCTACGTTAGTGCACACATGGACCACTGCCTGTTTTCAGATTGCAATGCGTACCTGAACAGATGCCGTTAAGGTACGCACAGCTTCGTAGTCACACTGCAGTACCTGACACAAAATTTGCCCCTTTTGTAAAGATCACCAAAAAATAACTAGTCCTACGTTTTTATATGAACATTTGTTATCCTAGTTTTTTGATGTGCTGCCTATCCAGTCAACCAAAAATCCTCCAACTGCAGAATAGAATACCTCAGGTTTAACGCGCTTAGTTTACATTTGCCAGTCATCGGTGTTTACTCACTAGCCCTATCTATATCTATATCTCCCTTCTGTTTCACATTCACCAGTAGTGATGTAGGCTCATGGACCTCACATTATCGTAGACTGTTATGCTGTTTAAAATAACAGTGGCGTAATTCGCTAACCATAAGCTATACAGTGTTTCAAGGAAACATTTTTGTCCCTAAACGTTTGCAACAAAAAGCGTTATTGCACCATGTCCAGGATGTATAAAAGTGATGAGTTTGCATGTATCTTAATTTATTTTTGACAAACAGCAGAGATCTTGCATGGTCACATGGGTCCTCATGAATATCTGTGAGCCGTTTTAAAAATACGGTGTATTGCAATGCTTTTATTACATTCGTCTTTGTAGATAGCTTTTCAATGCGTCCTTTTCTTTCAATGATACGTGTTCCGCTTTAATACAACGTAGGTACGCCAGTACAGGGTGTACGGTCAGCTACCGAGACGGCAGGATAATGAAGGGCAGCAAGGTGTAAAGACTTCATTTTGGGCGATTGGAAACAAGAAGCAGACCTAAGCAATGTAATATGTAAAGAAGTGTTAAAATGAGTCCGTCTGATGCGGTAAGTTTTAGCCAGGTAACAAATCATTTCAGTAGTTTCACGATGAAGCATTATTTGTTTCTCGCCATGAATTTAAAATCACTGCCATTTAATCTGGTAATTCTGCTATTGTTATAGTCTTATCTGACGGTAAATTGATGGACACATTGGTGCACATCTTGAACTAAGTTAGTGCAAAAAATCTGAGGAAACTCACCGACAACAAGGAATGTGAGACACAAAACGGTCACTTTTTGTGCTATCATGGTTCGCCAGCAGAAAGAACTGAATGAGATCAAGAAACATTTGCATATATACAATAGACAAAAACAAGACTGAAAGACGATTGGCTTCTAAAATGGACCAATCACAACACTTTTTGCGTGTTAACTGATTTGTCAAGCACAGACTTCTCTAAGGACTGGAAGCGGACATTGCCAAACTGTTTTGTTATTATTCCTCGATGTTTGTGACTGCAAGTTATTGACTAATTTAAAATGACCCACTTCAGGAGTATCAAAATCATACTGGTAATGGGTTATGCTCCTTTAAAAGGGCATAGTTAGAAAGTCAAGTATTTGGTAATTTGTTGAAATATTGATAGCTCGGGTGAGTTTACTGGTTGTTAATCAGGTGGCTGTTGATCTGTTTGCCGAGCTTGGCAATTGGCTTGCAGACATTTCGTCAGCTTATGAGGAGACATCATCAGTACGCAGTGGAGTGGGTACTTCTTCCTTGCCTGCGCACGTTTATATAGCATTTGAAGGCTATCTGTTATCTCCTGAGGTGATTGACTACTTAAAGTGTAGCAAATTTGGTGAACCTATTGGTCCGTTTGTGATCTTTGTTGCGTCGTGGTCTGCATTCCTTTGTGTTGATTGGTTATCTTCACACCTTCTATTTTTAGTAGTTTGTTCTTTCAGGCCTCGTTTGTATTGCGTTGTGGTCTGACGTTCCTGAGTTTGCTTGGCTGCTTGTGCCGCCCTATTTTCTCCACTGTAGCGATCAGTGTCCCTTCGTCCGTCGGCTGATTTGGTGCTTTGATTAGGCGCTTCCTCCAATCTAATTGATGTGTCCGTCTGAATGATGTTTTCCTCCTTCTCTTATGATTTCCTCGTCTGGTTGATTTTGTGGCTCTAATTTCGGTGGTTCTGGGGTTCTGTCGCTCATAGTGGCTGGTAAATGGGATCAATTTCGATATGTTTGTTGATGGCTTCTTCCATAAGTTCGTCTTCGTTTTTTGTTCTTGCTTGAGCCAATATGCAAACGCCGCTTCAGTCGAACTCCTGCCCCTCCTGATCTTTGTGTGCGGAGATGAGGGAGAACTGATCGTGTCTCCTAGTGGCGAGTTTGTGTTGATGTATTCTGCCGGAGAGCTTCCTTCCTGTTGGTCCTACATACCGTTTGTCGCAGCCCTTGCATTGGATCCTGTATATGACATTGTTCTTCGCCATTGGATCTAATTTCCCTTTTGGTCTTGATAGTGTCCTCCTTAGAGTGTTCGCAGACTTGTGTGCGACCACTATATTGTGCTGTCGTAAGAGCCTTGCCGTCATTTCAGCGGTGTTCTTGATGTACGGGAGTGTGACCCTCTTGCTTGCATTTTGTCCTGTTGCATCGATCGTATTTGGCTTCCTGAGTGTTTTCTAGATGAAATTCTTCGGGTATCCATTTTTCTGAAACAGTCTGTATAGGTGCTTTTCTTCTTTGATCTTCGATTCTGTTGTGCTGCAGTGTGTCTCAATTCATTCGAAAAGTGTCCGAACGCAGCTTGTTTGTGGCAATTTTTGCATTGTGACTCCTGCAATGAATCCTGAAATCGGCGATCCCATTGGTGTCCCTCGTAGTTGTTCACAATATTCTCCGTTGAACTCAAAATGTGTGATTAGGCATAAGTCGAGTAATCTGCAGAGGTCTTCATTCTCCAGCGATCCAGTTGGCGTGCCGTTGTTGTCCAATAATTTGGCCAAGTTCTCTTGGCTAAATCGAGGTTTACAGACGTGAATAGTGAGCTCACATCAAATGAAACCATTATTTTGTCCTGATCGATGCTTACGTGATTTGGTTTCTCCAAAAAGTGTCCCGCATTGTTGATTGAGTGTTGCCACCCACCGATGAGATGCTTTAAATTTTTCCATAGTTCTTTCCAAAGATTGTAGGTCGCTGTTCCATGAAGTGATACAATTGGTCGGAGAGGTATTGATTCTTTGTGTACCTTTGGGAGTCCTTAGCAGCGAGGAGTGGCCGAATCACGAGCTCTCATTCTCCAATATTCTTGTAATCTTTGTAATCTTGTGGAGATCTTGGAGTTGCTCCAAGTTCTTATTGATTTTGCTTGCTAGCTGCTTGCTTTGATCGCGTTCTAAGCGATGGTGCATAGTTGTGTCGTTAAGTAGTGCCTTTTTTTCATTGATGTAGTCCGGTTTGTTCGTGCTCACCGTTAGGCGTCCCTTGTCTGCCGGAGCCTAGATAATGAATCCGTCCAAAAGGCAACTGACGGAAGCTGAGGAAAATGTTCTCGTCAGAGGACTTAATTTCAACTTCAAAGACGCGACAAAACTGGAGTATTTAGCCAGTCTAGAAGCAGCGACGAAATCTCTTGGACTCGACGAAAACGCTCAGCAGCAACTTCGTCAAACTTTCGTCCCAGCGATCACACGCAACAAACCACTCAACGTGCTTTCCGGCAAAGATAAATAAGCAATGAACAAGTTGAAGCAGAACGCATAAAAATCAAAATCTCCGTTGAGAAGGGTCAGAGATACAACGGGAAGCCGACAGCTTGACCTGAAATGTGGGTTCAAAACCAATCCAGTGATGCTGAAATCGAGTGTGCCCAACAACGATTATGTGTCGTAAACATTTCCCACGCTGATACAACTTGTTTGACTAAGAACCACTTCCTAATCCTTAATGCAATTTTATTTATAATTTGCATGCAACCTCTGAATATCAGAATAAAACGAACATTTTAGCAGTTTTTGTTTCATATCACCAGTGATTCGTGAATTACGATTGACGATAAACTGTATGTTAAACAGTTTACAATTCCCTTTTAGGTTAAATCTAAACTACCAGGTAGGCAAACAAACGTGATTCCTGGTAGGAAACGACGCTTCCACTGAAAGAAGAAAGTCTTATAATGTACGATTCGCTGACTCCTAGTTGTGAACCCTCGTTCACTGGCCCACTGAATTAGTTTTGGGGGGAGTGTAAAATAAAAGACTTCTCCAACGTATGCTGCAGCTGAGCAATTCGATACCAAAGTGAGGTGAAGCAAGATCCTATGTAAGGGTATTTTATTAGAACCAATATTATTTCGCATTATGGTGTAGCGCAATCTCACGTTACCTTTTGTGTGTTATTATCCAACTTGTTCAATCACCAGTGTCACTAGGTGAACTTTTCAACCACCTGTTTGATCTGCGAACGAGTATTCAATTGACCACCAGAATTCGTGTTAGAAAATTTGTAGTCGAAAATCAAGGAAAAAACGCGAGAACTCCGTCCACCTGAAAATTTGCTTTCCAAAGGTAGCTTTTATGTGTCGATGGAAAGCCTTTCTTATTATTTATAATAGCACTTATAAGTCGTACGTGGTATTCCAATGGCTATCCACCATGATCGTGTAGCCTTCCAACAGTAGCCGTTATTGGATGATATCATCAGCGTAACAAGCATTTAGCTCGTCTAATTGCCTGTTTGCTACATTTCTTTGTCATCAATGATTAAGCACCCGTGCCACCACGTGATTAGAAAACCATAATTCATAAGTCAGATAAATCAACAACGAGGTATTTTACTGGGGACAGGGATGTCCTGGATGTCCTGGCTTTAGCGTATATAGTGTGCGCCATTCAAAATCAACATGTCAAATGCCAGTGGATTTCTGATTTTGTCGAAGGGCGGCTCTCCCGGGAAGGTAACTTGTTCAAAAGGAAAGATAGATAAGGCTGTTTTGCAACTTTTGGTTTCAGCAGGCAACAGATAAAAAGCTTTAATGAGGGCATACTAGGAATTATGCTTATTTAACGCCTTAGGAACTACTTTCGATTACTACTGTACTTACACTTATTCAGGTGCTCAGACAAGTTCAAGTTTGTTAATTCCTGACCAATATTTGTTCATTCTGGGTGCAAAACGTTTGTAAATTCTGTTACAGTTTATGAACCTAACTTTCACTCATCTGTTTGCTTAGGATGCCGAAAATGACCAACAATACAAACACGCATGCTTCCTTGTTAAGTGCGGGTTTAGAGACAGGTGTTTACCCGGTGTTACAATACACAGCAACATAATCGCTGAAGATTCCGTTTCGAATTTGCTCCTTGTCAGTATTTATGAAAATCCCCGCAAGTGTCGTAATTCACCAAGATCCTTATCGTCCTGTCAACACTTGACTTTAATCTTGTAGAAATGCAGAGTAACCTCTGAAGAAGTTGAAATTCAAATGTACAGTGTGGGTTTTTATGCTATGGTAATCGTTATTATAAGTTTTTTATGTACGCAATGCTGATACTGACAAAGCGGACGAACTCGGACCGAACTGTTTTGTGTTTCACACGGGTTACCCGTTAAACAAAAACCGGTAAAATGTGGGTTACAAGCTATCCTGAGCTTCTAAACAAGTCTCTGTTGACAGTTTTTTATCTTTTACAAAATGCCAAGGTTGAACTTGATTTACTGACAAGACCACTGGTCTCACACTGGAAAGGCGGAAATAGGTCGCTCACTCGCAGAATGCCCCCGGTGTGCTCATTTTATCCCGATAGGTTGGGCAGCATCTCGGATAACTGAAATTTGTGCAAACAATATTCTCCAGCATATTAGTGTGGCGCCTCTGCCGACCACGAATTCGAGTTTCTATGCCAACGGGTGCAAACTGGGTCGCCTTTCACTAACAACAATAGTAATGTTTTATTAAAGCGATGATTTTAGGTGAAAATGAAGGATGCAAAATGTTTCCTAATAAATTAAAACTTGTGCAGCAAACGTCTGATGCGATATTGGTTTTGCTTTGGCAAATCATAAGTTGGTGGATTAGCCAGTCAAGGGAAGGAGCCCCACAATACCAATACCATTGGTTCATAAAATTATCCACGGTAGTGTCTTTATGCACATATCCGGTAAATAATAGTCTTTACTAAAAAATAGCCATACATTATGTTTGCTCAGATTAGGTGCCCGCGTCAACAAACGAAACCTGTAGCATGAATACAAAAAACCATCAAGGGAATTCACCAAAATGAAAACCTGACAATATATTTGGTGAAAAGCTGTATTAGTAGCACATGTTTTGACTCTGATGGCCACTCTTGCGAAAAAAAATACTGATGTGCATTTCTGATATGTGCTTTCAGACGTTAAAGTCCATAATATTCGCCTTACACTCTGAAATTTCTCTACCGTAAGCAATGACGCTTGTTACCTAGGGTACATCAAGAAGTAGCAAGAAGTTACATAATGAGAAAATATTTATTTTAAGGTTTAGATGCTAGAGCTTGCTGCCGGGTAAGTTGACGGATCCAAACGTTTCCTGCTTCGATGCTGCGAGAATTGCGAATTCATAAAATATATAACATTTCTGTCCGAGAAGTTTTATTTTTAATAGGAGGAGAACTGTTGTAGAAGGAGGTCCACACTGTACGTATTATTGATTTGTCAACCGAATTTTCTTCGCTATGCTGCCAACATTGGAAGCAAGTTGGTATTTTTAAGTGATGTTTAAAATATTCCAGGTTTAGATCAAAATAAAAAAAATTTTCTTCCTTCTGGAACGCAAATAAACAACTTCGCGCTAACCTCATATTGGATAGCCTATTTTAAACACCTCATCCCCCAAAAAAACTTTTTCACATCAGTTTCTCAAATGCTATCCTCAACGCAGCATCAAAACGTTTTAGCTCCCGCAAATTGTCACACGCACTTGAGGATATGTTTTCGGTAGAAAGCAGGACAACAGTGTCAATAACATTGACTTTATAATACAGCATAAGCAATATTTCGCAAGTCACTATCAACTCTATAGTCATAATGCACTACTCATAAATTTGCTGATAACTCTTCAAAAACTCAACAAAATTTCCAGTAGCCCTATGAGTAATGCATTACTTCTGCAAAATGTCTTACGATATATCGAAAATCTTACTGAGTAAAACGTGAATCAGCCTGGTAAAGCATATTCAGCCGATAACTCTTCAAAACTCAACAAAATTTCCAGTAGCCCTATGAGTAATGCATTACTTCTGCAAAATGTCTTACGATATATCGAAAATCTTACTGAGTAAAACGTGAATCAGCCTGGTAAAGCATATTCAGCCGCTTAAGAACACCACAACCGAGATTTTGAGCCGAGTTCCATGTAATTCCCCGATTGAAATTAGATTGGTATGCAAACGCGTGTCAATTTGTTTGTAGCAAGACCAGTGGCTAATTACTCAGTGTGATTCCAGCCACATTAACTAATTATTTGTTAGTATCACATGGAAACACAACAAGTATATATCAGGAAAATCCAAGAAGCATTAATTAGACAAACCCGACTATTTCGTACTACCCTAATGAGACTGTAGGTATTTTGTCCAATGGAGTTGTTTTTCATTATTTAGCACTGAAAGGGTCAAAGATGTAAGGATAATGCAAAATAATACAGAAAAGTAACTTGTCTTTACTTCAAAACGCAAACTATACTGAACAAGCATAGTCAATTTTTATAACCAGAGGACATCTCTAACGACCGTGCCTCTGCCGTCGGATGTCCCAGGGTTTCATGCAAGTTTTTGAATGAAGCCCCTACAAACTTGAAAACTGTTACAAACAACGTGAGAAAAAACATCCCCAACTTTATTTCTGGGTAGATTTACTCGATGTATTTACAGCATATTTAAGGTATATTTACGACACTCATGGTAACATACAACTACAATAGTGTAAAACGTTGTCACAGTGCAAAAAGCAATGACAAACTGGCTTCCTTCTGTCATCGAAAGCTAATTTCCCAGGTAATTTTTTCAAACAAATATTGTTTCACCATGTTTACCATTAGTGCGTAGCAGCTTTATCAGAATATATCATTAAACAAATGTTGTTGCTTTGGTTCTTTTTTCCGTCAAATCTCTAGCAGGTTGTATCAAGAAAGGCATGAAAGCCTGCCGAGGACTGCCAACATGCAATTTAAGCGTTCAACATGGTATGGGGTTTCGCACATGCAAACATTTGTGCTATAACATTGCATCATATCAGTGGATTATGAATAGCAAACGACATATCCTTGGTCTGCTTGTCGAACTTGACAGATGATCGTTTTAGCACCAGACCAGGGGAAATTGTCGGTGAAGGATAAATGACGCTGTCTGACGGCGACAGCTGGATCAACGATTAAGTGTTTGTAATCCAAACACAATGCTTTCAAAAAACAAAACAATCACCACACGTGCCAATCTATTTTTCGCCACACCATCTATGGCAAATGAGATTTTGCCACTTGCCTGTCTAGTTATCCAGCAATAATGACCATGCTTTGGGAAATCTTTTGAACAATTTCCGTGGTTTGGTGACTCTGAAAATGGCTGTACTGAGAAACCAGAGCCAGCTATGGAGGGTGCAACATAAGTGCCCTGGAATTAATATACTCACAACTGTCGTCCATCTGTGGAATGTATCAGCTGAGATCTCATATCGGATTGTAAGTTTTATTTTACAAAACTATACAGTTGCCAACAAAAATGGATCGATGTTTTAATATGTCATTTAGGCGCTTTCGCTAGCAGCTGATAGTGTAGGATGCTATTTGTTGACCTCCTTGGACAATCCGTGGCTGACACGGATTAACAATAAACCTGCTTCAAATCTCCGTCTGTATATCTCTGATGAGTTCCTCAGAAACCTGAGTTTTAAAAAATGCCACATATGCTTACTGAAGCTCTCAGCACATGCACGCAGAAAAATAGGTCACACCTGCTCCGAACCTGTTGCTGAAAATCATAACAAGTGAGATTTTCGGAGTTTCTGCGGCGCTCTTACTCAAATCCTTTTCAAAAAAGATTGGGGCTACATTAGTTTGAACTTTTAACCACAGTGTCGGTATCGGCAATAGGAACGGCACACAGTTATCCGGGATATATTTACATTTAACTTTAACTATAGGAGGAGAAGCCATGTAAAATTCTCATGACTGGGTTGATTTTCAGCCAACCGATTAACCGCTGTTTGCTGAGTTTACCTGTTTTCAAACACATACCATACATTATTAGCCCTCAGCCGGATCACCTTATTTGCTGCACACAACAGGGCGGGTGAGCAAAAACATGCTTCTACTGACGCCTTCCTTCTTACGATTTTATGTTTTTCCTCTTCTAATATTCCATCCTTCCTCACGTCCCAGCAACAGGATTGACAGTTGTGTTCACCGTGCATTACACGTAGCTGCAGCTGCTTACTTCGGAATTGAATCACAACCCTAAACACACCGGTCTTTTTTAAACCCCGCAATCCTGTCTATTTAGCCACCTCTGTCTTGGCCGAAATCACAGCTTCGTCCGACGCACCCCCCCACGACAGATGAAGTGCAGTATCCGCGCATACCGAGAAGGTTGATGGACACGAATGGCCGAAGAAATGGAAGGTGCGGAGGATGCTGGAAACGTCTGCAAGCCTTACTACCTGATTCGTTCAACTGGTCCCCAGAAACCTCTTGTAAGCTGCATATTCGGTGATCCAACTGACTCCCCGATGTGTAGCAAGGCAGAACGTTTCGGAAGCTTGGTACTGCACTTAAAGCAGCGATTACGCTGGCCATTTGGTACCTCCAATTTAGAATCGTGGCTTTCATCAAAAAGGTGGACCGTATATATGAAGCCGACTTCATTCCCGAAGGTGTCCGAGTTTGATTGCCTAATCAAACGTTATCTTGTTGCTTGTTCTTACGATCTTCCACCTGCTGATTTCAAGATACGGCGGTGATCCTCTTAGCCTTTGCCTGTTTAGCCTGCTTGGATCTATCCGGAAGGAGACCGTCCCAGACAACTGCGGCGAATCAATTGTGGCGCCCGTTTTCTAAAAAGGCTTTGGCAGTGAATGTTGTAACCGTAGAGGTATTAGTTTGACACCCGTTATGACGAGGCTTCTTGCATCACTGATTCCTCGAAGACTTGGTGGCACGCAAGCCCTTACTCGTGAGAATCAAGCGAGATTTCGACCCGGTAGAAGCTGCGTTGACCACTTCTCCACACTCCGTTAGGTGTTGGAGCAACGCCACACACACAGACAACCAAGAAACTTGGCATTTCCTAACTACAATGTCGATAAGTCAGCGCTATCAACTACACTTGCTCCACAGGGCATGATCCAGAAGTTTGTGAATATAGTACGATCCCTATTTATCTATACTTCTGCGCGATTTAGAGTGAAAGGTGAGCTTTTCAAACGCTTACCTACGAGAAGTGGCGACCGACAAGGATGTCTACTATCTTTAACATTATTCAACCTCATCGTCGATGAAATAATGAGACAAACACTGTGAGGTCTTCAAACTGTTGCTGGTAGGAGCCCTGCTTCAGAATTTGCAGTCCGGAAACATATCCCTTACTACTCAAGAATAACCACTGAATGTTGTGGGAAAGTTAACATATCTCGGTACCTCTATAAGCTCTGATGGGAATGTATCCGATAAAGTCAGTCAAAGAATCTCAAAGACTTGAATCACGTCTGCAAACATGTGTCACTTGTGCCGTCAAAAAGGAATCTCACTGGATCTTGAGGGACGCATGTACCGGGCTACAGTAGGGGCTGTGTTGTATGGATGCGAGACATGGCCTCTGGGGCAGATGATGTCAGGCGTCTTCAGGTTTTTGCTTACCGACGCTTCAAAAGCGTGGCCGGCGTTAGGGTGTTTGTAACATGGTGTTTAGCAGATGGGTATTAGGTTATGCCGCTGGCAATTCAGTCCGAGAAAATATCCAGCACCACCTACTACGATTACCTTTCCTGTGATATGCATGCTGAGACACCATCTACCGAGTCGGGTGTTGTTCCTCGTGGCTCCTAGAGAGTGGTCGACAACGCATGACTAGGCACACGGGCGTGAAAAAGATCATGAAGAGTTGGGGTGTTGTTTGTGTTTACGGCTTCCAGGTTGGGATCATCGTGCCCACACATGTGCTTGGTTGGAGCCGTTGCAAGCAATAGGAGGCTAAACGACATCAATGGCGTTCGTGCCGTCAGTTACTTTCCAGACTGTGAGATTGAACGATTTGGGGTACAGGCACCTCAGAACGCTTTACAGAAGCCTACATTAGGCCCCCTCCCACATTCAGTCTCTTCCTCTTCTTTTCACTCGAGCTTCAAATATCATTAGACAAGTTTCTTGGTTTTACGGTAGTGATGTTTCATTAACAGCACTGATATCGCTACATTTCAGGATGACGATGATGAAGACGATTCATAATAGTGACGAAGTTGAAGAAGAAAGGAGGAATTTGACGGCCTTGCTCAACATCACCCCATGTACTAAACCAGGAGGAAGATTCACACAGAACTCCAAGTGTGTTGGCCTATAGCTTTTTCAAAAGGATTAAGGAATTTTGGGGACATCTCTTCTCCATAGGTTCTTCCATATTTTCTGACCTTCCACAAATTCAAAAGTAGCGTGTGGGTTGGTTGCTGAAATCAAAGTCAGTTATTCAGAATCCATCGGAGAGTAATGACGTGAATAATATATCATATTGTTGAATGTATCTTGTTCTGTTTTTCACGGATTGGTACTTTCTGTGTTTAATTAACCTTCAATAACACAAGACAACATTTTTACAGCTAAGGTTACCAGGGCAGTGGCTCATATATGGAGTGCCTCCGCCCTTCTGAAACATAGAAGAATATCGATAATACCGTTTATTCTACCAGTTACTCCTTTCCATGTCGCATAAATTAATTTTGTCAAATGGTCAACAAGTGATATTCCCCCTTCTGTGCAAACGACTATTTAGGGACCGTCGGTTTTCACTACCTCCTTTAGTATCGGGAAGATTATTTTGGCTTATTTCTTCTATTGGGCGATTACTGCTAAAATTTTGGTCAACTGTATGAACGAAACCCTCAAGCTTAGTGTCAGAAAGCTCGCTCTCCTCGAAGCGTTCGCCCCATCTTTACAGCAAACCTTTTGCTCAGCCCCCTTTCTTCTTTAGGGCCTATGTGACTACTATCTTCCAGCTGCCCAGCAGACCGTATTAATCACCTTGCATCAATTGTTTTTACTGTTTCCTGGAGCTTTCGATGTCTAACGAATCGCTCGATCTTCCCTTAGGCTGTTTATTAGTCGGTGTTTGATAAATTTACTTTCACCACCGTCCATGTTGTTTGCCGACACGGATTTCGCAGCAATAATCGGCATCAGCGATGTCAAAAGTGTCCAAGCTTTATTCGAATGTATTGCAAAAGTCAGAGACTGGTAAGTGCAGTCAGAATATCTCATTTCCCATTTTATTCCATATTTCATCTACGTGGCTGCCACTAGTACACTACTGATTCACTGTAGGGAGTAGTCGATCTATGTCAAATCACTAGTACTGAGCTATGGCAGTTTCCCGAAGATAAGATTATAGATTCGCGCTTACTTGCAACCTGAAGTGGGTGTACTGAAATACCGGTGTGACGAGTAACAGATTGTATGCCCTTGTAATGAACTAGTACTTGGAATGTGGCTATCAGCCAATGTCTAATAGGCATGAGTCTATAGTTTAAATGTACTGTTCGGTCGTCAGGTAACTCAATGCGAGTGCTTGTACTACGTAATCGTTTTGGACAAACGTGACTGGTAAACAGCACACAACCGTTAGTTTTTGTCTGCTCACTGAGACTAAATCAACCATCTTCATGTGACCCATGGAGTTATGTTGACCGACTTGGGCGTTCATGTCACCTAGGAGCCAAAATGTCACTGCTTATTTCTTTGCAAATGACCTCGAAGAAGTCCCGTGGAAAATAATCTTCTCAACAACAAAACTTTAGTACGTTGCAACACATGCCGAGAACACGGACAGCCGCCGGTTTTTTACATTATGTTTGGTTGATAACCCAGTGATGAAAAGTATTTCGCTCACTCGAATGGGACCAGTAAGCATTACTTGTCAGCCAAAAAAGATCAGCCCCTATTTCAGGATAATGCTAGTGGGGAAACAAATGTACTCCACTACTAAATGCAAATTGCTCTCCATTGTAATCGGAAGAAACGCGAATGTCCACACCAATTGATGGCAAAACGTGTCCGGATATTTTGTCAGTTCACAGTCTGAGCTTTAGCACGTGAATTCCAATAATCTGCGAGGAAAATGTACGTCTTTGGAATGCAGATACGGTACATTCGCTCTAGCGCAAGCATGGCAGGGTCTACAGTTCACCACAGGAGAGATGTGTGGCCTCTCTGGAACAAGGAAAACCTCGCATTTAAGGGTGGAGAGAGAAGCATATAGTTGGAATTTCTCAGCTTTCTTTGGTTTCACTTCCAGTTATTCTGCTTCACTTTTTCACTGAAAGAAGATTAATCATGTTTTGAATAATTATAACGGAAGACAGACAATTTTCTGATCCCCATTTTCAGGGTTATATTGTAGAAGCCTGAAGAATATACCACGATTCGTAAGTCCTTATTCTGTTACTGTAGTTATATGTTTGGCTTACTAGGCTGATATGAGTAGTTGGTGCATTGATGGGTGCCTGGCCGAGCTGTAGAGGGCCCTTGAGCATAACTTTATCTGACCCAGGCAACATGAACTTTGCCTCAGTTTCCCGTGCCATGTAGTTCAGTTTTTAAGTGTTGATTCTACTTACGCTTTTCGGTAATTTTACGGCGTTTTCCATTAAGAAGTAGTAACATCACCAAGGGGAGTAATGGACAGCTTCTTATGATAGCTGGTACTCCAGTTTTTTCTTTGTTATGCATAGACGCTTGTTTAACTTTTCCTACTGTTTGCAGTGCATCGAGCTTAGTGAACTAGTGCTCCTGAAAAGCGATTTGAAGAATCCTTTCGGAACGATCAGATATCCTCTCTTGCATCCCGTTTAGTAGCCTGCGTTTGCCCACTCATTACACTGGAATTGAAAGTTTCTTCAATTTCTGTCAACCAAGTTACCAGATAATCGAATTTTAAAATAACCCTCCGGTGAATGAAGTTCTTTTTAATTTTAAATCTGGATTTCTTGAGTAGGACTACAGGTGATCACGTAAAAAAGGACAATTATCTGGTCTTTTTGATATGCTCAGTGATTTCCAACGGTGACCATTGTCCCAACGCTCTTTCGTTAAACCAATGCGCTCCAAACTTTGACATTTTCAGAAACGAAGATGTCCAAAAACATCGCATCTCTGGAACTAAATCAGGCCGGTGAATTTGGATAATTTGGTGGTATACATGGTATTAATGAGAAATAAGAAACTGCCATCTACAAATGTTGAACTGAATTTACTGTGATGCCCATCAGTATGATTCGCCGCCACTGACGACGCCGTCTATGAGCTCGGCGCTGAACAGTAAAGTCAGGTATTTCAAGATCATCTATCGGGCCAGATTCGGTAAAATAATGTCAGACTATTATTAGTTGTGGCCAGATAACGGTGCAAGTGCTCCGCATACCGTCGAAGAGCAAGCGAAGATCCCACAGGTGCTCCCGGTGTACTCAGTTGTGAGCAAATGTGGTACTGGGTGTAGATGCAATAAATTTGACGCACACGGATGCATTTCAAGGCGAGTCATAGCGTAGTATTCTACCATGCTTAGCTCTGAAAACTTCTTCCTACTCATACTGTCTACGTACTAGTAGGGGTAGAAATTTACAATTCGCGGGTTTTCAAACAAACATCTTTATTTGCTGTAGAGTTTCACTTCGTAAGACCTGAAATATGTCCTCGAATAAAAAGATAAAGGTCGACTCAGTTGAACTTTTGTATCCAAAATCTTCGGCTTCATCTGTCAGCACATAGGACATTAATTCGACGGTGTTACTGCGGAGTGACCGATAAAATATTTATGATAATCATAATTTCCGCATATACTTCGCCAACTTATATCAGCTAGTCCGGAGGACTGGCTTGTTTTTATAAGGAAGACATGTGAATTTTAAAAAAATGTTGCCTCCTTCACGGTTAAATTGTGTGCTATGCGCTACTGAAAGGCCATACAGAGAATTGCACGTAGGTTTACCAAAAATAAACTTTTATGTCATTGCTTGCAGGCATGGCTAAATTTCGAGATTTCGCAACAGCGCTGAGAACTATTGAAAAGGACAATTTTCATGCACCCATGGTATATCTCATTGATGGAAAAGCAGAAATTCGACAGGCAATGCTCCATCCCCCACTTGTGCATCTTTCAAATTGATCAGTGACTCAAGCAGCACTCTGGCGGACCTCTTCAGTTCTGCAGCGCACTCTAATGTACACAAACAATCATCGTAAGTAAACACCGTATCTTCTTGCAAACATTTTTAGGCCGGATGGTGACCCGGATGCCTCACATGCCGCCTTGTAAAATATCAGCAGTCATAGAGTTCTTGAGGGTCTTTCATTCTATAGTGATACACAAAATACATGACAGAATAATTTACAAGGGAAAAGACCTCTATGTTTGAAACCCTGTAGTCGAATTGCCAACATGCGCGCAGCCGGGCTGCGTAAAGTCCGTGACCAGTGAAGGAACAATGCATTATTCTATTTCAGTACACGTTAACTTCACCGTTGGTAAGTCGTTCTCATCATCATAAACGAGAGATTCAGCTGGGTTCCAGGTGAGTCTCTCGAAAGAACCAAATTAGTTTGCAGACCAGTGTATATTCGCTAATTTTTTGCAATTCGGTTTCAAGTAGAACATAGGGTTGACGGAAACCCGTAGCAGATCCAGTCATCTATCCCGACCATGGTCTATATTACACTGATTTGGACGAGTATTTCAATAGGACCAGACAGCCTGCAAATGTGCATTCGCAACTTGCAATGAACTTTTACTCCGGCTCGTGAATATGAGTAAGCGGTGAGACTGCGCAGTAGTTCTGCAAAATGTGTAAAGCAAAATACTTGCTAGTAGTTCATCAACGATGCGAAATATCTTTGGGCCAACAGCACTTTGACTAAATGTCCGAACATAATTGCTTCAGTATCCTCATTGTCTGAACAAGAACTTTTTTCTTGTGTTTTTATGTAAAATTATTTGCAGTTGCTTTTTCTCATGTATGTTGCTCATTTTACTGGATCAAACAATGAAACATGAGATAACAAACGGACACAAATCAACGAGCTTAAAATATATTGAGCACTTCCTTTACTTTTATTTGCCAGGAAATCAGCAAACGTAATTCTGAAGACTGCTTGGCCGGAAACACCTTATGAAGGCAAACATAATTACACGTCCGCTTGTAGCGTACACACCAAAGGGCTTCGGATGTTAGCCCTTTGGGTTCAACACCGTATGTGATAAGTACGTAGTATCGCAAGACCAAATGTTGTGAAACTAAAGATACCCGATGTGCAGTTCACCGCACCCCAGACGCTTTATTCTTGCCTAACAGCCACAAACTGTGCCGGCAGACACTTCGGGTGACATTTTAGAGAATCGGTGCAATGGATGTGCTCGTAAATTGGAACATTTGATGGTGTCTGTGTTCTCAGAAAAGTGGTCCTCAGTTGCATGTCTACTTGGGGATTCCATACAGCATGTAAACCGAAAAATGTGAAAAAATCCATACTTTTCAGTATTTGCGGGTGAATGGTGAGTGAGTAAGTTGTGAGTGGGTGACTCACACACTAGAATCCACACTGAGGTTACCACCTCAAACTGCCGAACTTTGCGAGCAGGAAAACAGCCAAAAATCTGTGTTTATGGGTCAATGAAGGAGACCTCAATGCTGCCGCCTTATTTTTCAGTTTCTCCAAGTCTTTCGATTGAGGTTGACAAATTTGATTACTACACGGTTACTACTACACCCCACGGTTGAAAAGGGTTCATCGCATCTAAGGTTGTTGTTGCCTGAAATAACAACCCCCACACATATTTCATTTAATGTTCAAATAACTGTTTGGTGACTTCTCATATGAGTTGTCATTCAGCAGAAAGAAACCTAAAGATTGACCTACCGTCGTTTACTGCATGTGCTGTCAAAGCCACCCTACCACAATAACTGACCTTGCTGGATTTCTTTGTGATGACGTCTCCACCTTGTGTATCACCCCGCAAATCCTGGATTCCGTTAAAGAGAAAAGACTTCTAGGGTTGCCGATGGTGTCCTTCAAAATATAAGACGAATTTCTATCTCGTTTTGCCCATCAGGTAAAACAGCTCCAATTGAGCTATATTTTTTTCAATTTCCGGAACATTCAAACCTCACCCGACTCTTTCACCGCAAACAATGCTACTGCAAAGCGGTGGTTGTTTTTCAATCTTTTATAAAAACCCTCATACTGTGTTATTATTCGTATTAGTAGCTGCACTCGTTACGCCTGGCGTAAGCTATAGAAAATAATTTGAAATCCTAATACAAGTTCACTAGATTAGATCATTTGGATAATTCTTCAAGGAGTTCTTCAAAGCTGACAGGTGGTTTGTTTTCTCACTTTTTCCAACAAACTTGGGAAAACGTTCACCGCACGCGAGCAATCCACTAACCAAGTTGACAAAGTCCAGTATTGCCAGTAGTCAAGATGAAATTCCAGGCTCACATTGTCAGCGACAACGTGGTGAACGACCCTCTATCGATGTCCATTGGTAGTCGGACGCCAGTCAGCTCACGGAATTCCACAGCATCTCGTCACAACCCTACTAAAAAGTAGTCCATTAGTTGAGTACTCGTCTGGCTCACAACCTTGTCAGTAATCAAAGAGACCAATGATGTAGACTCAGTGCCAGTCAGCCACGGAATTCCACAGCATCTCGTCACAACCCTACTAAAAAGTAGTCCATTAGTTGAGTACTCGTCTGGCTCACAACCTTGTCAGTAATCAAAGAGACCAATGATGTAGACTCAGTGTTCAGGGGCTATTGTGCTAATTGTATACTCCCGAGATATCGCCCAGTATAGACGTACGTTCGCGACTGAGAATGACTTAACAAAAGCAGACTTTGCACACAGAACAAACTACAAAATTATATGGGCTTCTTAGTGTATATCTGATCGGCTCGACGTTAGCCTGTACGCAATGTGATGGTTTTTTCGGGAAAAACGCAGCGTTTTATTTTCTGTGTCTATCCTTTTGCAAGTTGGCAAACCTAGCAAATCTTACTACACTAGTTTATTCATTCAGTCTCGTGCGAGACTTGTCACACTTCAGACGACCTCTCACATAATTCAGGAAGTAATTCATGGACCACATTTAAACCTGTACAAACCTCCGCGGTACAACAGATAACTGATTGCTACGCACCACTACACCCCCCAGTAACGCACTGATGATGTCACCTAGGTTGCTGATGAAACATTTGCAAGCCGACGACAATCTACCGCCTCATACACCATCAAAAAACATCGTTTCTTTCTTTTGATAATAAAATATGAGCTCACATTTTCCCCCACAACCGGAAAAAAAGATATTTTTATCATTACTTTTTTCGTTGATCAGTGCCGGCTTATCGAGCTAGACAAGCTTAATGGCGTATATGTGTTGCAAAACATCCTTGCTTATTGATTTGCTGTCCATCGAAGTGCTCATCGTAGTGCCCAACCATTTAGTAGTCAGCTATTTTCTCCTCATAAGTGGGGGTTTCGTGTTTGCTAATTTCACTAATTAAAAAATCACCTCATCCACGTTCTGTTTTCTTTCATTTCCTCAGGATGACGTTACGTGGCTATGCGGTGTATTTATAAGTGAGGTTTAACAAAAAAAATGTGGGACAGATGTCCTCAACTTCCGTCACTGCGCGTGTTTGAACCAACTTAAGTCGTTTCAGGTGCAACATTATGTATCTGCGGTCACAAAATCATACCCAGTGCTGAAAGCCATTCGAATTAATTTGTCTTCAGGCAATTCACGGCTAACCATAGCTCTCAGGGGTGCGTCGAGGGCGACAAAACTTATTTGTTCCACTCGCACGTATGCGCTTGCCTACCGGTGAAACAATATAGGTTTTGCAATATCACAAATGCCCCCATTTTTATTGTGACCCAAGTACTTGCAGACAAAAATGATGTGTATTTAATGAATCGAGTAAAGTAGCAACAAACAAGAGTTTTGCCGATCCAGAAGGCTGAAAAGTATCGTCACATTGATTACGTTATTTTATTGGAATGAGCGCCAGGCACAGTAAAAGGAAAAATTTTACCATGAATAGTCATAAAACATTGGGTATTCATTTTATGGACTTAGGCGGAAGATCAGATACAGCGGAAACTTTCTTGTGTTATTTCTAGTTCATTTGTGTGTTTTGGGGCTCTATGGAAACAAAATAACGCCATCTTTACACTAGTAATCGTATGTTTGATCTTTCATCGCCTGCCAAATTCACTAATGATAATCCCGTGTTTATACAAATAAAAATTAAGTGCCGGAGCTATTTTTTGTAAGAAACCCATACCATAAAGTGCAGTAAAACATTTTTGCGCGCTGAAAATTATTCTAGACAAAGGCTTCACTGCTTAGGAACATCCGCTATTCAAGGCAACCACAAGAATCTTTGACCAGCGCACATTGCGTCGCAAGATAGCTTTACTTGCTCCTAAAACTTGCTGTCAAGTCCAGGTTGATGTGATCACACAAGAGATGTTCAAATGTACCACCTGAAAAAGGATGCAGAGGATCCTTCCGGTGCATTGTCATCAACATGTTCCGTTAGGCCGAAAGCAAACAAATTACTGTGAATTTGTCCTACTCTGGTTCCGCGAGTATTATGCCATCTTTATCAAGCAATGCATTGCCAGGAATTAATTTTTTAACGTATATTGGCAAATATTTTCAAGAGTTACATAATAGGTAGTTGGCACTAACCTTGGAGCGCACAGTCTAGCAGTCGTCCTGCACTGCTTCAATAACGGTATCTTCGGAATAATCAATTGTAAAATCAATTGGTATAAATCCCACATTAGCGTAAATGACCTTATCGTGTTTACCATATGCGTTTGCCAAATGTTGCGGTGTAAAATGATGGATACTACTGCACAATTGCCTCTGTAAATGTCAGACCACTACATGATGTGAATAATTACATAGAGAACGTTTGAACTAAAATTTCCTTGGGCTATGGAATGAGACACAGACTATTGTCTTAGCCCAAGGTTACCTCCTGTCAAGAACACATAGGGGAACAATAATCTTTCCCAATACAGTCATCTTTGAGCCGCGGAGTACCTTTAAGCATCCCACGAATGGCTTTGCCCTTCCTGAATTCTACCAGCTAACCGCGGTCCGCTAGTTTCCGTCAGTTGAATGTTTTGCGTAGGTTAAATTTTCACGAAAATCGACTGGTAACCTCATCGCTATGCCTATATGGGCTTCGCGGGAGATGCATCTGGAACCCAACATGAAAATAAATGTCCTTTTGAGACAGTATTTCAGGTTCAGTTACCCTAACCTTGACAAGCTATTTGCAAACGCACTATGTGGTCACTTCTATTTCTGCTAATATAAGGAATTAGCTGGTAAATAATAGTAGATGATAGTATACCTTGATGGAAAAAACCAGTTTTCTATGATTGTCGACACTTTCTACTTTACCTGCAGATCCCAAACTAAAACCAGTCACAAGCAACGGCTATTATCCTTCACATGTGGTGATTCATTGTATTGCCGTGTAGTTATATTACTGTTCTCAGACAGAGCAGAGAAAAGCCGATGCTCTTGGACACGCGCAAAGATGCTAGCTGTGTGCGCTTGTATACGCTGTCAAGCCTTTGTGCATTTCCAGCGAGCGTATGCCGTGTTCCACTATATTATTTTCATCAAATCATGTTTTGGAGGTGCATTTTCAAATTTAACTTGTGTGCACCACTATTTCATTGCACTTTACTTTGTTACTGACTATCAGATGGCCGAACAAAACTGTGGATTGTCCTTTAGAAACTAACAGGATCGCTAAACAGGTGCTATTGTTTCGTCCATCGATACAGCAAAAAACATGATTTAGCATTGAAAGCAATCTGGAATTAGAATCAGATTTACTCTGGACGCAATCAAAGCGATACTTGGATTGCTTGACACATATTATGTTTTATGCTACTGAACGATCAGCATAAAGGCAATCAAGCGGCTTTAGCTGCGGTGAAATTAGAAGCATGGTCAAAAATTGTACCAGTGGTTTTGTGCTAAACGTCAGTGTATAGAAAGCATACCTAACAATTTTATCCATTAAACGCGCCGTTTAATTGGCTGATGGAATATTGTTGTTTCAAAATTTATTGTCAGCATTTTGCTGACATTTGCCGGAAGATTTTACCTATCCATACAACTTGGCACGAAGTGATTCGCAATAAGAACAAGTATGTGAATGTCAGAGCTGTAGCGCACGTGGTCCTTCCAAAATAACTCGTGCCGCTTACGCACAAATATCTTGTTTAGCAACAGAGATACACCGAATGTTGTCTTACAAGTCAGGCACTGTTTTATCTAACACATTCAGTTTGGCTTTATGTTTCTAATTTATTACCTGATTTCAGTACATCCAAGTGTCCACTTAATACTGGAACTAATCTACAAAGCTTATAATAAACAAGCATACGTGTATAGTCATAAAGTGAAACAGAGTTCGTTTGGATGAACGAAACGTAAAACTCACCCATGGTGCAGTGCTGCAATACAGACTTTGTCTTGCTGTCCACTTCCTGCCAAGCACGCTCCAGATTCATGGCCACAGGTACCAGTGGATTTGGTTTAGCTGCAGTTTCCAATTCGAAATAGTATTAATAATACAACCGGAAAATCAGAAAGCCCAACAACACTACACGATGTCTTAGCGTCTTGAAAAATAGGTTCACGTAAATGTCCCATTATAGTGCAGAAGCAAGTACAAGGTAAAGCATGATTATTGGTTATAAGATGCTTAATCGTTTTATTCGGCAAAATTTCTTATTTGAAGAAAACTGTATCTTTGTGTTTGATTGATTTTTTCGTAAATTTGCAGAAACATTTGGAGGATAAACACTAACATCTTAATTTGATATTTATCCAGTAGTTTTGCACGCCATATTGCAGCTCTTTAATAAATGTAGGCTGATTTTTACGACATAGTTGGCAAATTCACGAATGTATTTTGCTACAGATACTTTATTATCTTTTGCGGTTCAAAAACTTATTTGTTGACCTTAGCCTATTTTTCACCCGTTCAGTTGGCACCAAATTCGTATGGAATAGCGATAACTTGACTATCCTATGGATAACTGTTTTCCGCACTTCCAGCTACGCCACAACCCGTTAAAACACTAAACCAAACTGGTCAGTCCGTACCAATAGAGATGATGTCGTACATTGTACGCGGGTGCCGAGAATGCAGATTGTCTCAAACAACTATATCTTCCACTAGAACCGGAGTACACATTTCGAAGGGCTATGTAACAAACGCAATGGACTAATTTTTTCAAGCAGCCAGATATCTACGCAGTACTCGTTGAGAGTGATTTTCCTGATGCACAATAACTTTTATCTCTGATTACACAGCCAATTAATTAACCCACGTCGGTTGACAACTGAGCAAAATCGCGTGTCGGGCTGGTCACAGTATTTTTGTGACAATGACACCTAATTTTTCAAGATTATTTTTATATCTGACAATTTGCTTAGAATGGACAAAAACGTCCCTCGATCCGCAACCAAGCGCGCAAATTTGAGAGGGATGCACAAAATAGCCTTGACCAGTTGAATTAAATCTGAGAGTTGCTGGTATCTTCAATAATGCACTCTGTATTGCTACGACATTCGACAATAATCCCTCTGGGAGAAACGCTCCGTTGTGCTTTTGGCCAGATGCATTTTATTTAAGCAGTGATTCAGACCAAATTATTGGTTGTGTTCACCGTAAAAGAATTGAGTGAACTGATGTTAAAGAACACGGCGACAATGGACATTATGAAATTTTCTCGTACACTTGCACTGCAATGCACCGCATCAAAGTAACCATGAATTTTGTATATTTGTATGAATAAATAATGAAAAAGTATTTTCAGGTCGCAAAACGACGTTTTGCGTCATAATTTCGTCATTTTTCTCGCAACGACTGAGAAATTCCTGTAGTATACAAGCAAAAATGCTTCACTCTTTGTGGATAAGGTCCTTTGCAACTTAAACGTACCTTTGGACAGTAGTGTGTGTTCTCCATAAAGGCGACTCATTAGATTTCCGTACGTCCACAAGTGAGCGTTGTGTGAGAAAATAGCCGCAAAATGAGACTCCTTCAATTCAGGATCTACATTTGAGTGTGACACAAGAAAACGAATGTGGATATTTTAACGTTGCTTTCAAAATTCGCACTGTCATATTCTGTTTGGTTGCCAGAATGGGTTTGCCACCCAATAATGGTGCAAAAACGTGTGATTATTCGCAAACGTTTTTGACAATATTTCATTTTCCTGAAGTCTCAGCTGGCTAACCAACAAGCACAGAAATGATGAAGAAAATCTTTTGAATCTGAGTTGCCATTTGGAGCTTGATTCTGTATATTTTTGTTTCCAAATGTTCTATTGTGCCACCGAGTTCCGTAGGTTTTGATTGATGTAAATGCCTCTACATAGAATCTTACTTGGAACAAAAGGTGCAACGCCTGCGTTCAATACCGAAAATTTTGCGTTATTACGTGGAACGTTAAACAACGTTAGAGCTGATTGCTAGTGAGCGCAAAATGGCGTCCAGCATTGCTGTACCTAAAGATGGTATACAATCCCGCGTCACTACACAATATACTGACAAAATATGAACATTTACTGAAGGTCAATTATACAAGATTAACCGCTAATTGTAGAACAGTAAAATAAATCCTCAAGTCTGTTTGTAAATCTTATTCAAGGACATTTCATAAAACACCCAAACAAGGAGTTAGGAATGTTTAACTCTTTTCAGGTGTTTCCTTGTCCATAAAATCCAGGGTGACCGACAAATCGCTCTTGAAGGAGCCCTCTGTGGATGATGGGCAGAAAGTTGCCAGTAGCTGAATGCAACTTCAATAATATTCACGAAGCGTACGACAAACGTACATATTTATCTTTTATGTTTAATATAGTTCAATAAAAAAACAACAGAAATACACCTCCGCATCGGGGAATACGCATATTCATTCTGTTTGTTCCCCCAACCCAACAAATTCGGTTTTAGTCGCAAGCCGATTTTATAACCTGGAATTTAATGTTTGCAGTGAATGTTGATTGCCAATGTGGAAAAATTGGTCTACAAAGCATTGTTTCCAAAAATGGATGTGTAAACTTCCATCTTTCAATTCATGGCAGGTTTGCTCACCTGTGCACCTTTCTTTCAATGTCATTGCTTTTGACAAGGCGGATTTTGCATGCGTATCTGCTCCAGAAATAAGTGCGTTCAACGCATCAGCGTTCGTCGCTGGAAAGAATAGTTTCATAAAACGAGTATAAATTGCTGATTGCATGATGCTCAAAGTGCAATTTTACTCTACAAGATAATGCGAAACGTTTGAAAATTGTTTGGAAATATCATAAGCAGCGGATTCAGCTGCGTTCCAAGTAAGTCTTTTGGGAAACCAAATTTGTTTGCAAATGAGTATATTCTGCTAACTCCCCAATCCGTCCCCAAAGCGGACCATGTTCTAAGTTTGTTCATTTAGGTAGGCGAGTGCGCGAAAAAATAGACGGTGGCGTGAAAAGGCTTGTCTTTGCATCACATGCGCAAAAAGCTTGCTATTCGTGCTGCACATTCATAGCCCGTGAGCTGTTTTGGAGAACGTCTGAACTGCTGTTGTCGAAGAAAACGTCTCCACCGAACAGTGAAAAAAATCGTACTAACCTTTGGTAAACCAAAATAAAATTAACCTCAAAACTCCAAGCCGCCCAAGACGACCGGTGTGTTTGTCGCTCACCGTAAGCCATTTAGCAGTAAATTGTCACTGTGACATCGCTAAACTCTATCGATCTAATTGACGACTAGAAAAATACTTATGACCGACCACATCTCTGTCATACGACGCTACAGTCACCACACCGATTTTATCAGATTTTCGGGGAAGGGAAACGCATGGACAAGCGTACGACGGTGACAAATCTCAAACTCCAAGTCTTCATGGAGATTGAACAATGGGATTGGCAAATTGTGTAAAACACAAAAATCAATTAATCATGTCGGCGACTGTGATAGAATAAATCAAAGCGCTTTTTGCCTAAAGACAAATACAAACATATTTGTAACTGGATGCGTTTGAAATCGTAAAATCAGTCTTATGTGATATGGCCCAATTTGAAGACCGTTGTGTTTGGCAATCTACCGTTGGATTAGAAACTTGGCTTACCCAAAAACATAGTTACTGTGCTCTTTTCCTGCGCGATAATGGCCGGGTGTGACATTTTCAGGAAGCCAATAACCGCATCCAAAATTTTGCTGTAGGCTGGTGCACCATCTTCGCTGATTACTGCAAAGATTTAAGCAGATCGTTAAGGAAACAGCCGAGAAATTATTCCATATGTCATAATAGATCATGTTTAGCCTGCGATATAGATACGAAGATATAAAGATGTAGATATGGGATAATTCTTCCTGGTAATTTATGTTTCGTGGTAAGGTTTCAACCTGCTACCTTTCCCTTAAAACGGCCAAAAGCAACTCCTTGGCATGACGTGAGCTCCTATTCCAGGGTTTCAATGTCGTGTGGTACAACACCTAAACCTACGTTAGCAGACCATTCTAATGCTTATTAGGACTGGCTTGACACTAACAAAAATGCGGGATGTTAGAATTTTATCAGTTGGTTGCTTAATTTTGTGCTACGTATGGTGAAACCAAAACTCGTCCCTAAAGCTTTAACACAAAAATATGTGACGTCCAACAAATCGTACCATTGAGACAATATGGACATCAAATAACTTGTTCCGCCTTCTCCTCTAAACCGAATGATGTTTTGGACAGATATGCTTTTCAAAATAGCTGGAATAACCTCTTTATGATTTTGATACCAACCGTAGAAACTTTCGATGGATGTTCATTTTTCATGAACTCAACTGCAAGTAATGCAATGGATTTCAAACGAACCAAATATCAACAGTGGTTTTAATTACAATAAACTAGCGGGTGCATATCAGACCAGGTACGGTTAAATATAACGAACGTCAGTCGCTACTTTCTCTTCCAAAAACGTTGAATATTTCGAAACCCATTTTTCTTCTGAATGTGCCAAACTTGGTTCTTTCGATGGACCTGAAGCTTACCGTGTTTGAGCTCATCGATGTCTTACTCCAACTTAAATCAGTACTTTATGGCAGACTAAAAAATTCTGTTTCTCCTTTAAAACAAAACATGCACAAGAACAACATAAATAGTCTTTGGAACATTAAACGTCACTGAATTTTTCTAAAATAAATAGTCATAATGTGTCACAAATGGTGAATTCAGAGCTTTGTTCACCGTAATAAGTGCTCTGTAGATCGTGCTTAACCTAATGTTACAGGTTGTGAGTATTCAAGTGTGTTTAATCACATTCTTCTGGTCATCGCCGACAATATAGAAAATTGTTCCTCCGTGACTGTCCAAAAACACTGAGGTGTCTTCCGTCTGGTAGAACCAACCATTCCTACAGCAATTTTTCAGTTTGGAGAATAATGTTGATCATACGTGTGACTTCTGTCTTTCCACACAGGCTCCGGTTACGCATATTACGTAATCATTTATGATTTAACCTCTGCTCAATGACCGTTTTGCAGCCTGTGTGGAACTTTGAAGATGCTAACCGTGCGGTGTGCTAAACGGCTTTTTCCATGGGCAGCGATCAACAACTCTATCATCTTTATTACGTAGCATTTTAATGGTAGCTGTAATACGTACCTGCGCAAATAACGGTTTCGTCGTTCTTCACTTTTTCAAGCGTGTCAACCAGCTCACTGAGGTAGGTCTGATACGCAGTGAAAAAGTCTGATCGGTAGTCTGTCAAAACGGTGGAAAGAACCATAAGTTGAATCATAAAATATCCTGTGCGCTAAAATTAATTTGAAAAACTCTTTTACATTTGCATAGTTGGTTTTGTTGCAGTGATTAAAAAAGATTACGGTTAAAAACGTTGGCAGTGTAATTAGAGTGAATGCTTCTCTCACAAGTAATTTTCGTTTAAAAAACAACCTCCTTGACTAAGCAGCTGTAGCTTCACATGCGGTAAATGGCCTGCTGCTTTTAGAACTCGATGCAAAACCAGTTACTTTATTGCTGTTGATCGTCCTTTGACTTTAAGTTTGCTTATTGTTTGCTGTTATCGAATCCGTACTGTGATCGTTATAGTCTTTACATCTTCATTTAAAGTTGCCTACCTTTCACAACATGAAGCTTAACAGCTCCATCCCCAAATATTTTTAACCGATATTCAGAAAAATACATTAAATGGTAACCGCACAAAACACCTAAATGTAATTTTCAGCCAAGCGATGACGCTGTAAAAATAAACCAACAAAATTTCGCCAATTATCTAGTACCCGTTTTTCAAATTTCGTGAGCTTCCTTTTAACAAGGTCCTTCTGGTTTTGGTGCCGTTCGTTAACTTGAGCGCAAAACTTGTTTCATCCCATCATTTAGAATAACTACAGCTCTAATTTGTCACGTTCGCAACAAGCGCCAAACAAAAAATCCTAAACTTCTTTTTATTTGTACTGCTACGCAGCAGGTTCTGCAACTGAAGAATAACGGTCTCAACAAATTGTTTTTTTCTAATTATTATGCTTCTTTGCCGAAAATCCGATTGCATAATCAATATGCTAGAGATAAGCTGATTGCATTACTCTGTTTTTGCTGTAAGCATTGTATTACTCAATGACTCTCAAAGCGAAAACTGCTCCTAGGACATTTTTTGATGCACAGAGATGAATGCGCTTCTACGTAGCAGTTCATGTATATTTTAGCGATTTAATCATGCAGTTACGTTTTGCGTTATAAGTTCTAATTTAAACATATTGATTAGATGTCAGTGCTGACGATAATCATCTAATGGTTAATAATTACTAATCAATTATTATTAATCAATTAATCAATAATCAATTGTTTATTATTATTCAATAGCTGGTTTCCGATTTATTACCTGTTGATCCGTTCATCAATTGTAGCGATTTTGCTGTGAAAGCTTCGTTGCCCACCTGGGATGAGTCACAAGTATGTGATCAGATGCATGAGTTCACTTTATGTTGTTCTAAAAGTTAGCTGATATTTCTTGCAGTGGCTGGTCATTTGCAAACAGCACTGTCGTAAAATAATTTGTCTCCTTAAGATTGTTTTTCTGTATTTTTGGGTACATTCCTTGCGTTTGGTCAGTTCGTTCAGAACCTTCCTTCATACGGATCTGATCCCCATTCTGATTGATTTATTCAAATTTTTTGCGTTGTATTCTGATGAGCATCAGTCTGGTCTGACTGGCTGGAATTCCTCTTTCATTTATTACTACTGGCCTTATTGTTTGATTGCTCATTCAATGTTTTCGTCAACTAAGTAGAAATACATTCCAGCAAAACTGTCCTATCCGCCATACTTCAAATTCATCACTTTCAGAAATAGATTCTCCTAAGTTATTTCATGAAATTTTCAGCTTTTCCGGAATGAGTGTGTCTTGTGTTGATTAGCAGATTTGGCTGGGTTATCTTTAATGGGCTTGTTGACGCCATCTTTGATGTGTATAATTCATTCATTAACGTACATTAGTTTTTCGTTTTTTGCTTGCTCCAATATTCAAATATTGTTGCAGCCATACTTTCGGCTTCATCCTTTGTGCATGGAGGCGAAAAATATTGATTCGCCAGTAACATCCAGTTTTTTCAGTTTTTGAAACATGATGGAAACTCTTCCGTCTGTGAGTTTTGCATAGTTTTTGCTACAATCCTCATATTATCAGTAATAGAGGACAACAACTGTTGTCTTCCATTACTTGCAACGCTGTGTTTTGTTTTGGTAGTGCCCACTAGGTTTCCAGGCTTTTGGGCCCGCATCAAATTGTGCTCTATTTAGAGCTTCACATTCGTTTCTGCAATTTTGTGTGTACCCTTTTACACTGGGTATTTGAATTATCATCAAAACTCGTTTCTAGGCATTGAATTCCTCCAGGAACATTGCGCAGGATATGTGCTTTCTAGTCGAAGTCCACACCGCATTCCAGTCCCATTCATTCGAAAGTGCTAAGCTGCTACCTCTTTTGCAACAGGTAGGGTGTTTGCTTTCACGGTTCACAATTCAAAGCGTACGCCTCAACTTTGCAATTTTACTTTCAAGGACGTCATTTTTGTGTCACTTCCTTCACCCTCTTGGACTTTGATCTCATTGGTTTTAGTAGGCTTATTCGTCAGAGTTCATTAATTTCATGATGGTGTAGAATATAGTGTTCAAATCGGTGGATAAAATTTGTCCCAGGATTTTATTTTCGACTTCTCCAAAGAATTCCTAATTTGTCGACTCCGTTGTTGCCCTTTGTGTTCGATTTTACTGTTCTTCCTTGAAACTGAAATAGGCGGTCAACAATAGCTTCTACATTTTGTGGAATTCCTCTTCTTCAGCGAATAATCGGAGAAATGACGGGCCTCTTTTAATGTCCTGACAGCTACCTTAGTAGCTCAGGGCCAGCAGAAATGGCAAACAATCTCATATCGAATGAAAGCATCATCGTCTTCTGATGAGTGGTGATATTCTTTGGTCTTCCAAGAATGAGCATCCACGTCAGCTGAATATTGAAACACAACAATGATATTTCACTGTCTTCCATTATCCTGTCTAGAGATCTTGAAATGTTCTTTTCCGAAAACATACTGCAATTTAAACTGTAACTTCAGAAGACTCAAAATATAAAAATAACCAAATTTAGGTTCTTTATTCTCCAAGCTTGTATTCTGTGTTGTTTTGGATTCTCTCATGAATCGTTTGCAAGCCTTCTCACCTTGATCACGCTTGAAAAAGTAGATTTTGAACGTTACCATCAAATTTGATTTGATCGCTCTGCTGCTTCTTCGCTAGCCGAGAAATTTAAATACGTTGCGTCCCTACCAGCAAATTATTTATTTTGAATACAAGGATGCAGTTAATTAATTTATCACTATCCAGTCCTTCTCTGTCTCTTCTTGAAGCAGTTTTGAGTCACGTAAAAATACATTCACGGACTCGGGTGCTAGCTTCAAATATCAAAACCCGCGCCGAGGCTTTATTACGACACCTTCCCAATCAAACGTTTTCTAAGGAGTGATACTGCTGTGCGATTTCGGATATAAGTTCAAAATCCGAGTAACGTTGTCCTTAAGCTGCTCACTTCTGTTAAAAATCACCTTTGTTGCACATTCACGAAATTTTCACCTTCCATCAGGCAGTCGTCTGTCAATGAAAAGTGTGCATCCTTTCAAAATATGGTTCAAACTAATAAGCATTGCCTCTCCTTTCTGTTTATCTTCTTTAGATTTGTGAGACTGTAGTCAAAAAATTGATTAACTGTTGATTGCATCGTACGCTTTGTTTTCAAAAAAATGCAGTTTGACTTACCGTCTGAGTCATCCAAAGTGGCGGTTAGCTTCCGGAGCAAATCGGTTGATGCTGTGAGACCCCCAACGATGTCGGCGGATTGTACAGCAAACACTTCTAACACGTGTTCATCTGAAAAATTATTAAGATAAAAAATAGAGGATTCATTCTTTACACATCATGTGGAAGCAGAAANGTCATTTTATTAGCCGGAGTTAGTGCATTACGAACACATCACGATTTTCTGGCTCAGGGAAAATAACGGGAAATTTTGACGAAATGTTTAGCAGGTGTTTGACAAGAATGACAGGAACTGAAGACAAAAAAAGTTTAGTCCAATTGGTTTAATTAATTTCTTGGGATTTTCAGATTATTGCTCTCAAACTGAGTTAAACCTATCCGGCTGAATCACACACAGCTGCGTGCCTCTCCAATTCCTTCTCGATGGCAAGGGCTATTGCGCACCTAGTCCACTACGACAAACTTCAGTAGTGCTAAATAAAACGGTTGATGATGCAAGCCCATGGCTCACTGAATGTATCTACTCCGCTGTACTAATGTTGAAAAAGCAACCTCTGTTTGCATTTTTGGAAGGAGGGTACAAGCCGAGCCTAGTTGGGCTAACTGGCGACTACCCACAACCACCCGCTGCACACAAACGTGAGCTGTAGAGCACCTGTTCCATACCCGGCTTACAGTGAACATCTCAGGGTTTGAGTCGCCCCTTTGTATTGTACTATGCTTTGCACTGCATTATACAGCCTCGTTTTACTTGCCTGCTTCAAATGGGTTATTAATATACCCACACTTCTAAAGCACCTGGAGCAAGCTGAAGATAAGCATTCTGCCAGATGAAACTGTTAGATGCACTCACTATCACATGCAATGTCAAGACGCGATCAGACAGTCATAAAACTAATATTACTTCCATTTTTCTGGTTCACTGTCAGCAGAAATTTCACTGTGAAATAGATGTGTGACCTTATCAAGTGAACCTAGCTAGTTTGTCTATGTTTAAGCAGTCTGTAGCGCAGTTCAGGCTCTATTCAATTATCAATCCAACTAAAAATGCGTTCTGTTATCATTTATGTTCGCAGGTTTAGCAGTGCTTGCATTCTTCTCAGTAGACGTGCTGTTTTTCTCTCCCAATTCCTTATCTCACGGAAAATGTTCTCTTCATTATACCACGACAACGAATGCGGCATACGTATAAGCTTAATGATCGAATTACCAGTATGCAACTAAATGCTGGTTTTTCAGAGTTCACCAAATTATTTCCTTCACACATTTATCCCCAATTCACCAGTTGTTCACTGAGATCTAGATTCTTTCATGTACTTGCACCAAACAGGGTTTTCCACCTTTCAGAAGGCCCGCTCAACGCAGTCCTCAGCGTATTTCAGCATTTGCATACAACACCAGCGTACAATTAAATGCTAAAAGTTTGCCCCCATGTGCTTTACACAATTGATTTTCTGATCCAATTTTTGCACTTATTTGTTTACTTAATATAGGATATTTAACTTCAAAAAGTTGTTTTTGCTACAAATTGGGTCTATTCCAGTACTGAGGTTACCCTTGAAAATAACAGTATCCCTCAAATGTTGTGGTATTAACGTCCTTCTAAAATTAAACCCGTCCAATGAGGCGTTACTGTTTTAAAATAATTTTCACCCTTATTTTATACTGCTTCTGAGCATGCTCTGAGTGATTAAACTAATCACAACTGGATCAACCAAATGTTGATTTGAATATGCATGCTAACAGACAGCTGATTGGCACGATTAGATGAAAGCGAAATACACTCATTTGTCTACCAATGGTTTACAGCAGCATAAGCAACTGAATCTCCGCTGAGGCACTTGTTCATAGTGTACTGCAGCTGGATGCGCTGTATGAACGCTGTTCCGTGCTTCATTCGTACAAGTACCTAAAATGTCAAAGCAATTTTTTTCCCGAAAGACTAGCAATCACGAATTTTCTGGAAACTCCGAGGTATTTTTTTACTTTAAAACCCGACAAAACACATATAGGGTGATGGAATTGGCCTGTGTCCTGCATATTGCACATGCGGCCACGATCACGTGAGTTGATCGCAACCCAGGCATGAAAGAATGTGAAAACCGCTGCAATGCGCTTCGGACGATATCGGCCAATTTCGCTGCATTGACACGGCCAAACCCACACTGCCTACTACGGATAATATCTCACCGCGCCTATAAAGTTTACCCCAAAACCATTTTCACAGCAACGCTGTGAATGTTTCGCACAAAGTATACTTACTCAAACACGATGACTCAGGAGCAGCACTAATCCAGCTGGCCAACTTCTGCATGTTTTCACTGATTGGTTGCAGGTAAATCTTCCACTGATCCCTCGCAAGCTCTAAAATTATTCGATAAGCAGGAATTGTTTGGATAGTTTTTGCGGCTACATATTCTGATGTGGCAAGGCAAATATTCAAGGATAGACGTTTGCCTCAACAAAGCGGGGAATTTTGCGAGAAAGTAGAGAGCAAATTAGGCGCAAAAATATATATTCACATATCTACAAATATATGACTTTTGGTCTAGATGAATCTACACTTCAGTCGTGGTAAAACCATTGGACGTGTGTGTGCTGAGTAAGGAATGTGTTGTTTTAAACCTTTTTTTTTGAACCCTTCACCATAGGAAATAACACTCGAAAAACGGACAATAAATGGTTTTCTGAATTTGTGTGAGATATATGTGCTACACTGGTGTGTTTATTCATGTATGCAACGCAAACGTGTCACGAAGCCGTTGTTGGCAAGTCAGTTTTAAATAAAAATACCGGACTGCAATTAGAGTGAATGCCTTATAATAACGAGCCGGATATTTATACTCTGTTACTTTCAGTTCTTTCGGAAAAGTTCGTTTTACTTTGATGAAAACTGTAACATATAGAAGCACCTTTTCCATAGGTACGAGCGTGTGGTGGCAGTCTGCTGGACCAGTCCGTATAAATACTGGTGGATTACCCTCTAAATGCTGATTTTGACTGCAAAGGTAGATGTCCTAAATAGCTCATAACGAATGTGTGATTTGGCTCGGCGTATGTCTAAGTGTTATTTCTGCATTACCTTGAGGATGCACAGTGTGACCAGGTGCGAGAAAACTCAAAGCTTTTGCTTACATGTGGCTATAAATTTTTTAACGGTCATTGCTTTCCTCGTTTTGTGGTCTCGGGGCTAAGTCGTCCTCATGGGAGGTTGATTTTACTATCCATATATGCATCTGTTAGTCTGCTTGTCAAAACGTGGACCATCCCATCTGATTGTTTTGAAATATGACATAGCTGAGACACGTTACTTATTTACTTCTTAGATGGACCAAATAAACCTTTTACTTCGTTGGTATACATCATTTTTGGATCAGTTTTCAGACAAAAAGGCGCAAATCGGCCATCCAGTTTTCGAGTGCTCCGGTAGCGCAAGAATGCTTTCAAGTTGTAGCAAGTCTCCAATTGCAGATAGCTCTTTCAAACATTGCTTGGTGTACCAAGCATATTTTTCTAACCAAACCGTCATTTCAATCATAAAATCTGCATTCGGTGAAACCGCCAACGTGACCGTGATTTCATTGTGGACAAATAACTACCTACACCTAATACACCGTCATAATAAAACCAGTATCTAGGGCAATTCCTCAGTCATCAATCACAATATATCGCATCTAGACAGTACTACCGTTGGCTAAGAAAAATATTTTCCATGTCGAAACAAACTTCCTTGCCTAAGATCACCTATATTTTGAGTCATAGTGCACAATAAGGTTTTGCTGTAAGTGGAAGTTGAATTCTCATATTTGCATGCCATAGACATCCTCGGCGTTTTGAAAAAACTAAGAAAACAAAATGCCTCACAGCGTCTGAGTAGTAATTTACTATTAAACAACACCAATGTTTATAAGAATATCAACTCGTGGTCACAGAAAGTTTAAAACTGGAGCACTGGTTAGTATGTAGCAGCGTAGTTTTGAATACCTGTCTTAATATAAGACTTTGAAGTGTGTTGTACACAACCTCCAACGTGGGCACTAGTTGGATAAGCCAACAAGCAAAATAATCCCAAACACAATCAACGATCACGTTTGTGTTTGGATCCGCAGGTTAGTGAAAGTTGGATTCTCTGGCCCTTCAAAAAGATCACGTGAACAATTTTCAAAACAATGATTTGCTAGTGGACCAGTTTGTGGTTACGTGACCTGATCTAGTGAACCCGATGATAAAAAGGGCGTCTCATTATTCTGCTTAAACTTGACACCCTAAGGACCGGTACTGGCTCCTTGTCTAACATTCAAACTGTAGCATCACTGTGACATCTTGCGTGTGAGTAAAGAATCACATGTTTACAACAAAATACTCATATACTCAAAAAACTGCTAATAAAGCCCACTGACCAATAACAACAGTGACCAGTGCCCCGCTCTACCGAAACAAATCTCATCAAAACAAAGTCATCCCACAGAAATGGCACAAAATCATCCCTGTCATGTTTTTATCTAGAGCGTCTCATGAACAAGTATTGTTATTTTATAAGCCTGAAAGTTTTCTTGCATTTTGTCTCGGAGAATTATTTCCTACTCAGATATCTTTAAACACAAGTTATACGAATCAACAAATTGCCCTCAAAACTTACTTCGAATGTGTTTGCTTATTGAAGATTGGCCGACGGTTTTGAAATCGCTCAGGGATTTTATAACTTGAGCCAACTGGGGATTGGACCTGTGCGCTGAAATAAAGCAGTAACATTCATAAAAAGCTTTTATTGAATTATTCAAAGTTTGCTGGATTACAGTACGCCATATCGGCCCGCGTAGCGGTACTCAAGTACCACTCGTAGTCGATTGAGCAGCATTAGGTGTTGTTATGAGCGTTATACGCCGTATGTCTAACCAAACAAGCCCGAAATTGACAAGTCAGGCTAACCGTGGATGGTGACATTTTTACTCATTCGCTCTCCTAACTAACACTGGCAATACAGCCAACCTGCGTTGTGATAGATTACTACAGCTTATCCGAAGTTCGTTGAAATTACATGTACTCAGAGTATGTTTTGGCCATTCTGCTGATGGACACATTCAAGGTAGCAATACTGAGGCTACCCACACAGTTGCTGAAAACTCTTCGAAAGCCCATGACTGGTTTTACCCTTCTGCTCTGAGCTCATCAGGTAGGCGTAGTCCCCGAGTTTCCGTCAACCTTAAGTTTTACTTGATTTGAAAATGAGTGTATTTCTCAAAAACAGCCCAATTTGGGTTCAAGTAGATCATAAGGTTGACGGGAACTCGGGGACTGCGCCTACCTGATGAGTCCCAAGAAGGGCGAAACCGATCGTGGGCTGTCGAAGAGTTTTCAGCAAACTTGTGAAAAGTTTCCTTTATGAAAACATACTGCGATATCTCGAATATCGTGCCAACCGAATCATGAGCCGGCCTGTGTGCAGCATATTCAGTTGGAGGACATAATAAACGAGAGATTCAATTGAGTCTGCCGGGAAAATGAAATTGATTTGCAAATGAGTGTAGTTCTCAGATACTGTGGCTAATTATTAGCGGATGACGTTTGTTATTTCAGACCGTCTGATGAGCGAAACTACTGAAATGCGAACTCTCTCCTAGACCGAATACGTTTGAGATATGAGACCGATCAAATGAATATATCTGACAATAGTTCTCTTATAAGCTGAAAACTTGAAAATCTCTTCGTGGGTTTCACATTCCGGCATTGTTTATAACATATTCTGTAAATTTAGCTTCGTTTCGCGTAACCTCAGAAAATTGCAACGTTAAAAATATCCGTGTATGACCAAATTTACAACATTATGTTGAAAATTAACTTTTATTTGTAGTATTATTTCACTTGATATATTTTAGGCCTTTGTAAGGGATTCACATTCTACTTTGTTCTGACTAATCAACACACCACCATCTGTAGACGCATACTGAGTGAAGGTTCTACGTTTCAGAATTTGCAGTGTAAACATTTTGTTCCGCTGGGTGTTTGATATAAATTGCTTGATCACAAGTAACTGGACTTCCTCAATCAATCTGCGAAATATGACATAGCCTCACAGTTCTTTGACCAGTCCTTTCCGACCAATTGCCATCACCTGCATCTACAACGTATTCCTGGCAAACTCTGGTCACCTTTGGAAACTAGAACAGTTCTCACAATTGACAAGTAACGGGTGTTTCTGCTCCCCGACAAATATCAAGGAAATCTGGTTGGCCAACAATGAAGACTACAATGAACAAAGTCTCCCGTTACTGCTGATGTGAATGACATCCTGACAGTTACGTACCCCATTATTTTACCCTAATACTTGAAGAAAGAAAATTTTCAAGTCACATCCCATAAAATAACTAACCTGGACATTTTTCAAGCTTGGTATTGGCCAAAAGTTGCGCGAGATTTTCCATTTGTTTTGCATACAGTTCCAAAATTACAACCCCAACCATGCTTTTCGCCTCAACTAAAGGTAAGCAGAGCGGATGTTTTTTATTAGATTAAAAATAACTAATCCCATCTCATATCCTATTGGATATTCTAGTGTCTTGTTTTTCTCAATATTGTCAATTTTTAAATGGGAGTGCGATTTTATGTTTTGGTAAAGTTTCATTCGGACAGTTTCCATCAAAGTGCCTCCAGAATTGCAAGTAAGTTCAGGATGCTGAGTCAAGCACGAGTTCCCCCCGCTTTTTGGTCGAGGTCCACACTGCATTCCAGTCCCATTCGTTCGAACGTGTTAAGCTGCCTCCCTTTTTGCAACATATAAGATGCATACTTTCGTGGCACACAATTCGACGCGTACGCGTCAACTGTGCGCTTTTACCTTCAAAGGCGTCATTTTTGTGTCATTTCATTCATCCTCTTGGACTTTGATATCATTTTTATTAGTAGGCTTTTTCGTCAGATTTTAATAATTTCATCCCCATCAGTACCACAGTTTCAAAAAAATTCCCTTAGATATTCCACAATAACATATTTTCTTATAGGCGTCTGCATCTCTTCGGGTTGAAACACAAAACCACCAACCGGACATAGATATTTCCTCTGTTCAACGAGCACCCAACATATCAAAATTATCGTTGTTTTACTGCGTGTAGAGGAGGCACATCTTGGATACACATTCATCTACTTCCAGTTCTTGGCTACGTCTGCCCTGATGTAACATTTTCCGGTGAGCAAAGCGGTAGCAGCTGGCACCAAAATACCCTTGAAAAATGGTTCATAGTCGATAGGCTGAACTCAACTGCATGGGATGCACACTTTCTCTCTGGCATGGACTTCCAGTTTAAATATCCTGTGTTTACTTAAATTTTAAGGGAACATGGGTTCCATGTCATACCCCCGTGGGCAACATATCCAATTGCACATACAGAACACTTTCGTAGTAAAAATACGTGTTTTGGAGATCATCCTGTTTGCTCAGTCGATTTTCGGTCCTCCAACGGCTACACAGGCAGTTGTAGCGCGGGACTACTAGTACATCACACAAGTATGCATTTGGAGGTATTGCTCACCTGTGCACGGAAGGAATACGGTTCCTCAGTGACTCAGGTCGGGGTTTGAAACGGGCATGACAGTTAGCTCCTTGGAAGACTTGTGCTAACATAGTACGGGCGCCTACGCGGACAGGTTTTTGAGCCAAAGGCCCTAGTTAAGAACCCTAATCGCCCTCCTGTCCAGGCGTCGTTGCCCTGACAGCATCCCACTCCGCGTACAGCAATGAACATCAAGACAAAAACATTGTCATGCCAATTCGGCCTTTATACGGTGTCATCAAACGGGTCACCTTAGTCCAAGTAAACGGAAGGACGGGTAAGAGAAAACATGTTACTGTTGCCGCATCCCTTAAAGGTTTAGGTATTTCTTATTCTACCCTACCCTTCCCACATCTGAAAACCAACTCAGCAGGTCTTAGCAAAGGGACTGACCGCTTTGTTTGACGTGCATCCAACCCGGCCGCATCTTTTGTCTGTCTTCGGTAATAACTCTAAACACCTCGAGGTCCATTTCAAAAGCTGGTCCACTTAGCTGAAGCGAACAGCACAACAAGCGCCCGTTGCTCGTACGCTGAATTCCTTCTACATCAATGTACACTGACTGTCAGAAATCGGACTCAAGGGCACAAGCAATTTAACTGGATTACCACTGACTCCAATTTTACCCAAGTTATTTAGTAGCGGCTTATAGGACTCACGAACCTTTCTTGCAAGCAGCTAACAACATTTCAACTATCTTTGGGCAAGTGATTAAATTGCATCAAGTTTTACTACTTGATCGTTTCCAGTAGGTCGCATTATTTCCCGTTTTTCGAATTTATTTTCCTAAATGGAGACTAATGCCGGATGTCGACTCAGCAAGATCAATAAAATAACCACGCTTTTTACCGGCATCTTGGTCAGCAAGACCATTGAACACTGTTTCATTGCTACCTTTAGATGCATTCATTTTTAACAATTGCGTTTAATGTTTATACAAAAAAGGGATCTGATCAGGAAAAGTTGATGTTGCCCGTGTAGTACGAGCGAATAAGTGAATTTGATTGATGCCGTTTCTCGTAAACGTTTAAGGAACTGACGGGAGTTTTCGCCACTTAATTTTTACATTGAGGGGTGGGAATCTCGATTGAGTTTCTGCTTGAATTTGAGTCAAACTGCATTTTTCGTCAGCTATCTGCATGAGATCCGTCAGCCTATGAACATGAAAATTAAGGAAGCTGAATTAAATTACTGATAAGCCTTTGGTTGCTGTTTGCTGTGAGAGAAAGTTTTGAAAGCCCATGTAATTTAAAGAAACATCCACCTATGTACATAAAAATTCATTGAAATAATCCCCTCAATGTTTCACAAAATATATCTTCCGGGTTATTCCATTACGAAAAATTAGGATGTCAAACAAAATGGAATTTTAGCATTCAGTTAATTCGTTGATCTTACCTGTTCCTCCTGCAGGGGTGACCACTAAAAAGAATGCGCCATGATTTTCCATATTAGTTTGAGTAAGGTCCCTAGTGATTATAATAAAGCACAAAATGAGGATCAATAAAAAGTTTAATGCTTGCGTTTTTTCAACAAAAATTGAAATTAGTCTCACGTGCACTATAAGTGAAGCTAAACCTGGAGAGGATAGCTCGATGGAAACTATAGCTTCGAATTCACATACAAAAGCCTATGGTTGGTTAAAGGAACTTCCAAGGACTTGATGTGCAATCATACAAAACAGTGGAAGTGTAAAATGCTTAGCCGTTTTAAAGCTGGATTTTCCCTAAGAGTTGTACAGAAATCAACTGTGACGGCGAATTTCGCCTTTTGAGTTTACTATGCCGCTTTGAATAGTTGGGGTCAAATGAGTCTGATCAGAAAAATCCTATCAATTTCTTGGTCTCACGGAAGTTTCTTTAGAGTGGATTATTATTACACAAAGTGTACTGTGTTAATAAAGGCATTCGAGAGGTATGCTGAAGATCACTGATGTATAGAAACCTAGAAGGTCGAAGCAATGAGGAAAAGAGGATTACCAACAAAAACTTGCCTCAGCGAATCATCATTAACTTTTTCGATTTCCAGGGGCAAAAAGCAGTCTAGTATTTGAGTCCCTAGTGCAGACATATCCTGGTATCTAAGCCGCTAATAATTACAAAATGGTAACTACATCATGCAATCATATGTGTAATTGGGTCTCAAGAAAAAACACAAAGAGAAATATAGACTAATAGGCAAATGTCTCTCGAAATTGCATTTGACAAGGAAACACTAGATCCAAGATAATGAAGGCTCCTTGCTTACGCCCATAATTAAATAAACATATCAGTAAATGGTTAAAACCACAATATTATTAAGCATTCAGCCATCCGCATCAGAGTCAAGCACTTCAATGGCTGCTAGATATTGCATTCAGGCAGATTGCAAAAAAATGAACCTCACAGGTTTCGTGAGAAAACATACATTTCACATGGGAACAAAATGTCACTTTTGGCCATCTAAGTTACGTTTACGACGATGCAAATGACACCTTCTTCGTGAATGGAAACTCCCCTGGCGAACCTGTAAAATAGGACGCCGAGCTTCACAATTATTACTTCCCGAAAAAACCATCTGTCAGTTTTCATAAAAATCCCATTTCCTGGAGCTAATGCATTGTGAAAGCATTCAGATGGGATATTTTTCGTGAACCACTTAAGCGAACGTCTGTTTGTCGTCTGAAGAAGGAGAACTGTGATGCTTCCGCGATTGTTACACAGTGAGAACAATAGTAAAACATTCATTTGGTTCACATCACAGATTTTGCACGTTAGGAAATACTGTGAACGGGTATTTTCATTTTCGAACTGCAAACAAGGATCATCATCGTAAAGATCTCCCTCTAGGAAATCGTAAGTTTTATCCGTTGAAAGTTGTTTTACTACCGGCGTGTCCCACGCGGTTCGCACCACAATAATAGTGACCCTCAAGTCCTAATATTTGACATATATGTGCCGAGTGGGCTGCACACTATTTCGAACCTTTTCTGCAGTCCTGGTCAATGTTCTCATTACACGGCTTCATCAACCCATACGTTTTGTGCGTGCATAATCTTCAATTCCCCCCTCCCGTCGGAAAAAGTCACTATATATTTTCAGACCTCAACAGCCAGCTAAATGGTCACAAAAGGTTCCGTCCAGACAGTTCACGATGTTTTTGGACATTGTTTTGCTTGGAAATGAGGCAATGGCACAGTGAGGATTAGTTTTACGGCTTCTTAGATCCTCATACTGAAATACTCAGTGAAACCTTGCACGTCAGACGCTAAGAAAGGATGTAGTCAGATAAATTGCGAATCATTCCTCCGAGGCTTTATTTATGTGAAAACAATACATTCTCTATATGGTTATGACGTCCCTATTGAGTGTAATCCGTAGAAAACACACGTCCACCGTTTGAATTATTTTCCAAAAATATAAATTGTGTTTACGGCAAGTCAAAACACGTGTTTTTCATGAATGGGGACTCACTAGACGAAACTGTAATTTTGGGTACCGAAATTCATGATTAATATTTTCCTATGNATATATATTATTCACTTGTGACCGTATTTGATGGTCGATCCACCGTCAACCAAACAATGTGTCTTCTGCACGACCACACGGGTTCTCGGGCGGTTGTTCTTTTGTCCTGGTTGATCATAGATGGCCGTTTGTGCGCATGTGTACGGAGTACCTTTGCCATGGAGTGGGCGTGAACTTTCTCTGTCCCTCTTCTAACCTTTCTCCAGCACATGATGAGATCGGACGTGATTCAGAAGTACAGGCGTAATCGCACGGCTCCGCTGCGTTGTAGGTTGATACGCAGCCGCATTATACTTTGAACAGTGCCCCCAAGTCCGAATATTTGCTTATTGATGACATATATCTGCCGGGTAGGTTGCACACTACTTCGAACCTTTTCTGCAGTCCTGGTCAATGTTCTCATTACACGGCTTCATCAACC
>NW_008751704.1:2082248-2125648 GCF_000715545.1 Opisthorchis viverrini | reverse complement strand
ATATATATATTATTCACTTGTGACCGTATTTGATGGTCGATCCACCGTCAACCAAACAATGTGTCTTCTGCACGACCACACGGGTTCTCGGGCGGTTGTTCTTTTGTCCTGGTTGATCATAGATGGCCGTTTGTGCGCATGTGTACGGAGTACCTTTGCCATGCATGGAGTGGGAACTTTCTCTGTCCCTCTTCTAACCTTTCTCCAGCACATGATGAGATCGGACGTGATTCAGAAGTACAGGCGTAATCGCACGGCTCCGCTGCGTTGTAGGTTGATACGCAGCCGCATTATACTTTGAACAGTGCCCCCAAGTCCGAATATTTGCTTATTGATGACATATATCTGCCGGGTAGGTTGCACACTACTTCGAACCTTTTCTGCAGTCCTGGTCAATGTTCTCATTACACGGCTTCATCAACCCATACGTTTTGTGCGTGCATAATCCTCAATTCCCCCCTCCCGTCGGAAAAAGTCACTATATATTTTCAGACCTCAACAGCCAGCTAAATGGTCACAAAAGGTTCCGTCCAGACAGTTCACGATGTTTTTGGACATTGTTTTGCTTGGAAATGAGGCAATGGCACAGTGAGGATTAGTTTTACGGCTTCTTAGATCCTCATACTGAAATACTCAGTGAAACCTTGCACGTCAGACGCTAAGAAAGGATGTAGTCAGATAAATTGCGAATCATTCCTCCGAGGCTTTATTTATGTGAAAACAATACATTCTCTATATGGTTATGACGTCCCTATTGAGTGTAATCCGTAGAAAACACACGTCCACCGTTTGAATTATTTTCCAAAAATATAAATTGTGTTTACGGCAAGTCAAAACACGTGTTTTTCATGAATGGGGACTCACTAGACGAAACTGTAATTTTGGGTACCGAAATTCATGATTAATATTTTCCTATGAAACCACTTGACAATATTTTGCAAAAATTTAATCCGGCGAGTTTAACGCATTTTGACAGTGTTTTGATAGGATTTGTTGCGGACTTGTCTAATTGTCACGTGATTCAGGGTGGCTGTGATGCTTACACGGTCGTTGTTCACCAGGAACAAGTGTAGAACCCTTGCTTGGTATAAATCAAAGACTCTGAGCGTTCGGAGATACTCTATGAACGACTGTTTTAACTGTTGCCTACCAGGAAATCGCAGTTTTCATCCGCCTGAAATTTCTTGCAAAAATAATTCGCGTTAACTCCTAACCCAGCGATACTTTACTGCTGTTGCGTATTGACCTATGGCTTACTTTGGAAACCTGCTTACTCAAGTGTTCTGGTTGGTTTTTGAAACCCTTCCGACACTTCTTTGTACGAATCATTGCCAGTTTGGATTCCAGCATTCTTACTAGGCCCAGTAATTCAAATTCATCGTCAAGTCCTGCGACACAGCCCTTGATGTGTCTGTGGAACGGTAGTTTGTTTTAGGGCCTCCTCGGCCTACAATAATTTAGTCAGCAAAAACAGTAACAGAAAAATCTGTTGATGAACAAAGTGCTCTTGACGTTTCTTTATCACACAGCTACTGTTCTTTTATTCTTATCTGACACTCAAACTACGAATATCATGATGAATCATTTCTACTCATATTACCAGACGATCTGTCATCCAAGTACATCTTGCTATCAAATTTTGAGTGAAGTTTGATCGCTTCTCACCATTTTGCAAAACTTCGCCGAAAACAAAACAAAGTAGTAGCTTCCGAATTTGCGTCTTTACTGGTCAAATATGAGAACACGTTATTGATAGTCTATTTGAAGGGTCTTCAGAAAGTGCGGGAAACGGGCACAACCTCAGCATTGGAACTCATTAAGCCCCCGAAGAACTAGATCGCCTGCTCATGTTGTTACATACTGCCCTGTTGTATTTCGCGGAATCTATGTCAGCGTATAAAGACAGTACTCCCGGTTCCTCTGTAGCTTGACTGGCTGTAGGTTAGTTGTGGCTGAATACTCTCTACCTAGCAGTTGTTGTACGAAATCTTCGCCTGATATATCACTTGAGATCACTAATTTCAGACAATCCATATGGTCCGCTTAAACCCTTTTTCAAGAAAACCCTGACTTTCATGCTATACATAAGTTAATGAATGGCGTGCCTAGCTAACATCAAAGCAGGCTTGGAGGTGATTGTCATGTACTCTAGTAACCCTGACGTTTACATAAGGCTAGCTGGTCATTAAGTACAATTTAATAATAATGTTAACCAAAGCTTGAGCTCTCAAAAATCACTGTGCAAAAAGTGCTTGGATTTAACAACAATCTGCGACTGATATTGATGGAAAGCCGTCCTCGTGGTTAGGCTAAACGCCAGATAACTGCTTGATCACGTATGTGCAGATGTACTGAAATGCGGGCAAAGCACTCAAGGGAACTTACCCCTGAAAAGGACTGTCAGGCAACAAAGCGCTACTGCTAAAACAGTCATAGTTAGGCAGAAGCAGAATCTATAGGAAACGTTAAATGGTTACAAATTTAAATCCCACAAAAGCCCAATATAAACAGTTCATTGGCTCTTACATTTGACCAATCACATGATGGTTCACTCGCGATCTGATTCGTCCATAACGAAACCACTCACGGATTGGTGAACTAAATCTGTCATTTCCATTATTCCATTTTCCTTGTCATTTGGATGTGACCAAGAGCATAGACAGCTTCTGCCCGGAATTCCGCCATACTGTATAGACGATACTTGAGTAGTGGTCAGAATGTCCGGTGATTTCTTACAGGAATCTATAGCAAAACTCTCCGACTTTTTAATTTTTCGTCGCAAAAGCACTTAATTTCTCTCATTTTATTTGAATTTATGGTACATTCCAACAAAAGAGCTAATACTTGACGCCGTTTTACGGTAACCTCGTAGTTAGCTGTGTTCTGGTGTTATCTAAATTGGTCATGTGCCACATCCCTAATCACTCCGAATTTTTGTTATGGCGGTGTCTTTCTTGATACGGACGGGAAATATCCGACTAAAGCTGAGTTGGGGAAACGAGCAGAATTCCCAGTAGAATGAAATATCTCACATCCGCAGGGTACTCGATTCCACGAAATTGTGTAGAGCTTCAACAGAGGTGACTTGTAGATTATTCCCTCTTACTCCAAAATGCCACGATTTCCCTTAAGATCCCGATATGCTTCCAGAGCCTGGTCTATAGGGAATACACGGTTACTTGGATACTCAGTTACCGAGTCTAACCCAAGAATAGACGCGACATATGTATGGATCGCAGTCGTTCCTCGGTATCTATTCTTTTGTTATTTTTATAACCTGAGGTCCTTCTGCATCATTATATGCCTTTTTAGTGAAATCAAATCAGATCGCTCCTCGTATTTTTACAGTGTTGTAGTAGAATTTCGGAGAATTGCGTACGTATACGTTCATTTGCGCGTGAAACGTTCGGAGTCTTGTTTACAGGTATGGAAATCCCACTCTCTTCCACACATACACAAAACGTTATCATGTAAGGACACTACACAATATGCAAAATGATTTAGGTTGACAAAACCTTGGGCACTATATCCACTTCACGAATTCCGGCAAGGGCTGTCAAAGTGTTTTCAGAAAACTTCAGAGTAGTTCCACTCAAGAAAACTGTCCGAATTAGTTGGCTTTGCATGTTGAGATGGGCTTTTGTCAGTTTAGTGATAATTTTTCCAAACAACAGTCCAAATATTTTTCCTTACTTCACACATTTTTTCATGAATAAAGCCGCTTTTATACACTGTTTGAAAGGGCGATTGTGCTTGGTCTTCACGATGTCTTTTGGATTACGTATTAAACAAGACTTCTGACTTAACCAGGTTAATCTTTCGAGAAATACACTTATTTGCAAATCAATTCGGTTTTCACTAGAGACTCAACTAAATCTCTCGTTTACGACGGTCGTGGGCTGTCGAAGAGTTTTCAGCGACCTTGTGAGTGGTTTCTTCTATCAAATTTTGTTTCATTAAGGAGTGACTGGGAAGATATAACGAGATAACTGACTACTTTGTGACCTTAAGAGTAACGGTTATACTGTATCGAATAAAGACGGTCTTCGTTGGAAAGTAGCTGAACGTTCTACTAGACGGCCTATTCGAGCAGCGGAACTGAGACGTCTCCAGGTGTTCGATCTATCCTCATATGTCTTCACATACTGAATGGCACCAAGCAAAATAAGAACCCAGTTTTGCATTCTAAATAAACTATTCTAATCTGACATGGTCCTTATTGGATACCGTCGCGGACGATGGGCGGCAGCTGTGCACAATTCCCTAATGACACAAATCCCAAACAGTTGTTTTCAAGCGTCAGGCAATCAGTCTGACTTAGTTTCTCATTTCTCCCAAATGGAACGCCAAAACGCCATATAAAGTCGAAATAGGCGTGACTCATCCATGTTATAACCGTCAGCGATTGCTCGAATAACTTAAAAACAAATAAAAGAGGTGGGCAACGAGGGTCCGATTTTGATCTGTACGTCACTGTCATCCCCAGTCAACTAACCAAATTGAATGTTGCGTTTCTGTCCTTTATCCCATCTCTTTCCGTGGGACGCAAAGTCTGACAAGCGCACTCTTCAAAGCATTGGTATCACACGCGCACGCGGAACAATAGCGAACGGGAACCAGACAACGCAATAACTTTTCACGAAAACCCATCACCTGTAAAGAAAACGAAACTAGGAAGACAGCTTAAATATGTAATATGGTGCACAAGTAGAAGATGTGAAGATATGAAGAAGGTGTTAATGTACAGCCAAAAAGAGGGTGTATATGGTGCATGTGGTACTGACGGAATACTGAAAGGTCTGTCACCGGCTCTTTATGCTCAAATTTAGCACATGGTAATTCTTTTGACTGATGAAACAGCATAATAGAGTTGTATCGTAATAAGGGTTTCTCGGGCTTGTCTGTAGGCCAAAGCCATCCTTTTCAGCTTTGATAAGTGCGGCCTTTTTGGCCGCACTTGTATTCAAAACGAATTCGGCGGTCTTGAATAAAAGACGTTTCAGTAGAAATCTCAATTTCATCAAAATGTCGCAGTAGCAGCGTTTTCACTAGCCACCCTCCAAAAGGAGCTGAAATTATAAATCTCTAGCAACAGTATTCCACCTTGCCGTTCTTGAGTAGAAACTTGCGGCTGGACGGTTTTTCTATCTGGAAAGCAACTTCAACCAGCCTGTATTGTTTGGTAGTCAAATTTGTTGTCTCAAATATAAGGTTCTTGAGTTTTAAAATTTCATAGAGAAATGGCTCTCACAGGGCCTATAAACATACGCTTATGAAGCAATTCACAGTGATAGCAGTATGGTAGCATCAGACCAGGACGTTCCATTTTTTCAAACATCTTTTAAGTTCTGTTCAATTATATCTTTGTAATGTACTACTCATAAGGTTGCTGAAAATCTGTCGACAGCCCACGACCGGTTTCGCTCTTTTTGGGGCTCATCAGGTAGCGAAGTCCCCGTGTTTCCGTCAACCTTATGTTCTACTTCAAACCAAATTGCACGAAATTAGCGAATATACACTCATTTGCAAACTAATTTGGTTTTTCGAGAGACTCACCTGGAACCCAGCTGAATCTCTCGTTTGTGATGTTCTCAGGCAACTGAATGTGCTGCAGCAGGCCGCCTCATGTTTCAGTCGCTACGATATTCGAGATACCGCGATACATGTATATTTTTGTAATGTACTACTCATGTATGGTCAATGTGAAGAACTTAAACCTTTCTCCCCGTGATCTAAACTTTCGACCATGTTATGGAGAGAAAACCGGTGGATAACTGAATTGATTAAGCTGAAATTTTCGCTAACTAATGAGCTACCATTACACACACCAGTTAGAATGCACCCGAACAGAACCAGCACAATCATTAGACCTAATGAGACAACTATGTGGGCTAACGAGAAAACAGGTATTCTTCACGATTATCACTTAAACTCGGTGAAGGCCAAGAGTGACCGTGTTCATTATTCCCTAATTGGCGCTGTAAAAGCCCGTGTGCATTCTTTGGCATTCTTTAATATTTCTCAGAAGCATAGTCTTCATAAGGTTCACAGATTTGAGGACGAATATTTACCACTGATTAGGAGAACCATTAGTTCAAAAATCCTCTTTCAGCTAGCCGAACGTGACCACAAATTGGGCAGAAATGAACCTGATAAATGTGGCTGTGAAAACTACTTGTGGTACTTTGAAGTAGGCTAGTCCAGCATTGTCGGCTATAACGGTGTCTCCTAACTCCCACAAAGCCATACTAGAATTCGTAAGTGCTTGATAACACATTTCAAGAGGCTTATTCACCTAGTCAATAAAAGGGATTCCCCAAATTTTGAAATATCCGGGAAGTGAAGTGCCCGGGTTGGAAATTCATGGTTCAGTTTGGTTGATGAAAAACATCTTGAAAGAGGAATCCTGTGGAGCTCTAGTCGTGGATCATACTAAACTCATTAAAACCAACGATTTCGTTCAAGCGGGAAGTATGTTCTCCCGTGTAAGTCCACCTTAGAACCCCAAAATCTCTTTTTTTCTCTAACCACCCACCCTAAATTTGATATCCAGTTGTTTCTTACTTTTAACCGGATTCTCAAAGGTGTTTGTTTCCATGGGGGAATTTTTTATAAAAGATCATCGAAGGATTTTCGTGCTCCAATGCTCCACCCTACGCTTCCCATCCCATACTCATTACTCGCCGTCTTGTGGACAAAACATCTTTGTTACAAAACCCAAATTTAGTTGAAATGAAGAGCCATTGTTAACAAAAATGCTTCAATGGTACGTCGAGCAAGGTTAGGCAAATTTGATCACAGGGTAACTAAGCTTTTCTTTACAAATGTATGTGCTAAACGAATCCCAACTTCAGTAATACTAATTTGAAGTTTCTACGGCAAGGTTGCCGTTGTAATCGTTCAAAAGGCATTAGTTGGCTTTCAGATGACCATGTTCTACGGGATCACTCTTATTTATGTTTTCATCTCTGCTGCTCAAGTATGAATTGTTGTTTTGATACAGTGCTCCAACAATGAGCAATTTATAATCAGTTTTATCACCAGCCCCTGGACGTCACAGCTTCCTACTTTAAATCAAAGGGCAACGCATACTGTGCAGCCCACATCTTCTTTCTGTAAAGTGTGCTCATCTTTGAGGGATACGCCGAAGGTTTCATGGACCCAAGTTGAGTTTATATATATAGTCATTTTTTGAGTATATATATATATACATGTATATTATATATATATATATTCATATATGTATATGTATATACAAATATAGTTCCCGCCCCGATTCGAAAGTCTGCTCACCATATGGTATATTCCACATTCTGAGAAAGGTGCTTTGCGTTTGAGAGTGCACTTTGAACCGAGGTAATGGTCGTATCACCTGAAAGCAGCATGATTCTTTTGATTATCACGCAACTTCTCACCAAATCGATATTATCGACTGTAAAACATAACTGGATCCACAATCAACTGTAAAAGTCATATTACTCTGTCCTGTGAGTGCTTGAAGCGACATTCAGATTTTCAAAAACAATAACACCACGGTTATACTGGGCACAATTCACAGCTCAAAGATGACATATTTTCCAGTCCAAGAATGTCAAGTGATACAAAATGGAAGACGAAGATATTTAAAACTCACTTATAAACGGAGACGTTTGAATTTGTCTGAATTGTGCAAACCAGTTTATGAAAAGACTAATGCAGAACACATTGTACGTGACCTAGCACGCGACACATGAGTTTGCTGAAAATGGTTCATAAGAATACGATCGGTTTCGCCATTCTTGGGGTTCATTAGGTAGGCTGAGTCCCCTAGATTTCGTCAAAATTATGTTCTACGTGAAACAGAACTGCACGGAATTAGAAAAATATACTCATTCGCAAACAATTTCGATTTTTCGAGAGAGTCGCCTGGAACCCAGACCAATCTCTCCTTTATGGTGTTACAAACCAAAAAATGCGCTGCACCGTGCCGCTGGATGTTGACGAAAACTCGAGGACTGTGCCTACCGGGTGGGCCCCAAGAAGGGCTAAACCGGTCGTGGCCTGTCGAAGAATTTTCAGCAACCCCATGAACAGTGTATTGAATGTATACATGTATCGCGATATCTCGAATATCGCAACGACAGAAACAAGAGGTGGCTTGGTGTAGCACATTCAGTTGCCTAGAAACATCATAAACGGGAGATTCATCTGAGTTCATGGTGAATCTCTCGAAAAACCAGATTCGTTTGCAAACGTGTTTACTTTGCTAACCTCGTGTTTTTTTTCATTCAGCAGTTTAGGGTCTGAAAATGTCCTCTCCTTGGTCTGAGTTCATTATACAACTGCTTCTTTCATTCCCCGTTTAGAGGTGTAGTTTCGCCATAACTGCTTCCTGCGTAGTGAACAGGGGCATGGCGCGGTGTACATAATTGTAAAGGAGTACCTTTATGGGAACTTAAACTTACGTTTTAAAGGACAGCTGTATACAGCGACTCCTAACTTAATAAAAGTGCATGCACGAAGTTCTTCACTCCCCACTGTTTTAACTTGATAGACCCTACATCAGTGATCCGGAAACTAACTCTTATCAGCAAAGTTACTTTGAATCAATAGTCCTTAGTTTTGCCCAAGCAATAGGCATTATCACCGTTTATTTGCTGGGAAAGTATACGACCTTCTTAAGAACTGTGCCCGTATTTATAGGTTTTTGGGTGTTTTTAGTCTTCCTAGTGGGTAGTTAAATTCCGAATCTGTTTCTCGGGGCCACATAAGTGTTGGAAACTAGGCGACAAACGTTTGGGGTTTTACAGTGGCGCAAAGCAAGTCGCTTTCTTGTATGCAAAGTTGGTGCAAGTTTGAGCATTAATCGATCGCACTTCGGACAGCAAATTGATTTAAACACAGAAGCTGTATTTTTAGCCCAAACGCAACTGGTTAAGTTAATTCATCTACATTAGTAACAGAGAATCCGTAATCATTCTTTCAATGGTGTTCTCAAATTAAACAGCTGGTTATTTTAAACCTTATCCCCGTAGAATTTCAGTACTACATCAGACTTATTGTTATCGTTTTCTTTGATTGATATAGGCTGAAATTCAAAAAATCGTCCGAGTAACACCACTAAAGAGTACAGTACTGAATATTTATCAGTTTGGCAGATATTGTGATGAGCCAAAAACCATGCAGAGTGCCAGCTAGTCCACGGTAATTCACCCAGTGGAATACTCACTTGGTATGCAACAGTTTGTGTGTTTATGGCATTTTTAAGTATGCACTCTTAGTTAACTCATGTACTGCTAGTCTTTTGCTCGAAGTCTTCCAAATAAATAGGTAATTACGGCTTGCTTTCTGCCATTTTTTTCATAATTAATAGGTCATTGAGAAAAGCATTCTCAACTCACCCAAAATGGTGCGAGAATCATTAGTAACCGAAACCTGCCTTTCGCTGTTTTTTTCCTATTTTTCACTATCACTACAATGATTTGCCTTTGCAGTGGCCGTTGCAGATACCATTTTTATCACCGTCCACGCAAAGAAATAACCACTTCTGTCGCCACAAGGGAGGCACTCTGGATTTCCTAGAATCCATTGGGTTTTCATCCAAATCAGGTTGATGGATTCGGAGCTGTCTAGTAGAAGGAAAAATCGTATAGGGCTTCACTTCCTTGCTACTTGGACGCAGTCGTAGAGTGCTAGATGACTCCATCTTAACTCAGAGCTCAAAAGATTACTCACCGAATTCATGAGCACCGTTTTGATTGGTATGCAAGGACCGAACTCTCCAAACAAACCATGGTTTTCCATTACGCATTAAGTGTAGATTAAGCACTGCACTCAGATATGCGGTGGGAGTAACTGCCTGAGTTTCGACCTCTCCAACACACCAACTTCAAATTCAGGGCTTGGAATCAATAGTCAGCTGCTCAGCAAAAGGAAGCAATCACCAAAATGAAAGTGAGAAGAGGTGACTGGTTGAATATGCAGCAGGGCGTGGAGCTTGTGCACAAAAGCTTAATATCCATAAAGCGGGCGCAAGAGAATGTCTGGAAATTCCGAATGCATAAATATATTTCTAATATGCCTGGCTTCAAATGCAAAATCAACCCCTCTTTGATCACTGATTAAGCCTCAGCTGGAAGCCTGTGGCACTTCTCACCTGCACTGCAAACTCACCTGGCCTATTCCAATAACTAGCTACCCCGATTTGAGGAATAACCACGTCGCTGTAATGCCGGTGCCTCATTTCTCATTTGAGGTACATTTCTTCCTTCCCATCGCATTTGAAATCTTGACTAGACGTTTTTACTCACCAGTATCCGACACTCCTTTCGTGATAGCAATGATCTTGGTTCCGCTGATAACAACCCGGTTCTTTCCAGTGTCAATTCGTACACTATGTCTCCGTGGGAGGAAAAGAGCGTTGTAAAACATCTCCGAATCCCCCTTTACCACTGCGGTTCATTTTCTATAGATTATATATATTATATACACTTACATCAGTTGAAATCTAACAAGAGTCCTGCGTTGAGAACATGTTTCCTGTAAAATGAGGCTAGGGATGGTACACCCCTCCATTATCCGGTCAAATTACCCTGCTAACCGCATTAGTAGAGTGTCTAAGGTCTTGAATTTTTTCCGTGAATTTACTGCCCATGTGATTCAGTGTGTTGCGCTTGGTTCTATGAACTGACCCATCTCCGCGGCTAAGATGAGCCCGGAAGTCTTCTGCGTTTGCGTTAAGAAACTTACGTTAGACTGTGTTGATTTGGAATTCCCGTTCTTTGTGCGCCATACTAGTCTTCTTGTTCATGTAGACTTTTTTAGAGTCCACCGAATTTTAGTGGGAACACTTGTCGAAGCCCTGCTCTCTATGGATTTGGATAACATTCTGTTTGTCCTTATGATCAGTCAACCTGGTACAGACAGCGATGGTCTGCTGTAGTAACCTTATATGCTTAATTAAATCAGAGGATTCACCGGAACCTTAGATATAGGTTGCCACTCTCTTGCTTTTGTTTAGCATTTCAGTAACACACCCGTGATTTCGACTGTGTCGTTACAGCTTGCGTTATGCAAAACGAACAATGCTATATTTGCCGTAAAATCCGCTTGTTGTTTAATGCTTCCTGTACCTACCAGCTGCTATTCTGAGGTTTTCATGCGTCCAACAAACGTCATAAGAGCATGTGGCAAAGGACCGTTTGGATTGCATTTATCTTGTTGTATAGGGCCGCCGGACTCACTTCAGAACATTGCAAAGACCAACCAATATTTAACGTCTTTGTGTGTGTCTAACCATTATTTATGCACTGTTACTCGTGGGTAAATCTGAGATAAACATATATTTGGAATCATAGGAACACGGCTGCATGAAAAAAAGCTAACATATCTTATGTTTCAAACTGTTGTTGGAGGCTCGAGCAAAAGCACTGTAGCGTGGGACGTCAGGAAGTCAGCGGTACTCGACGTTCGAGAGGATGTAGTAACGGCACACGTTGGTTATGAAATGTGCAGATATAGAGATTGGTATTACTGAACCCACAAGGCACACACAGCACACATTGGCACAGTTCGGGTGACAATGGAAAGAAGACCAAAGTGTGCCAAAAACACACACGTATTCAACCGAAACCGAAACTGGAAGTATGTCGGGTGTACAAAAATGGGTCAAGATCAATCAGGTGGAATGCACAAGCAAGCTACTCTTTCCTGTCCTGAGCTCGTGGTGGATCGTCCATGGTGAGTGAAATAGTGAGAGGAAGAGCTGGGGAGGGACTCATAGGGTCACATGATGGACGTGCAAGCAGATACAGTCAGGTCTCAACTGCGTTAATGCACTGTAGCGTGGGACGTCAGGAAGTCAGCGGCGTTCGGCGTTCGAGAGGATGTGGCGACGGCACACGTCGGTTCTGAAATGTGCAGATATATAGTTTGGTATTACGGAATCCACACGGCACACACAGCACACATTCGCTCAGGTCGGGTTGCACAGAAAAGAACACCGGACTGTGGCAAAAACGCACGTGTATTCAACCGAAACCGAAACTGGAAGTATGTCGGGGGTACAAAGTCAGGTCAAGGTCAATCAGGGGAAGGGGTGTACAACAGGGTTACTCATTCCTGCCCGGGGCTCGTGGTGGCTCGTCCGTGATACATGCAATGGGGGAGAGAGGGAGAGGGTACGCATAAGGTCATATGAGAGACGTGCAAGCAGATACAGTCAAGTTTCAAATGCGTTACAGCACCTAAATTTTAAAACAGCGGTAGCTTCCTCTTATATAGAATACTCACTGAAGCGTTGTTTGTGGAACATTTGTTGTTTTATGCACTTAACTAAACCCGAGTGCACCGTTTCCTTGTGAGAATAATCTTCCGGTAAAATCAAAAGTGATAATACTAATAATAATACTACTTATTCCCAACTGGCACATCGCTACATTCAGAATAACGCACTAATGGGGAGATTTGTGGATACTGGGAATCGCGCGAAGAAAGGTAGTCATGAACAGTTGGCAATATCTGATGCAGAGTTGGTCACGCCTTAACAGGCGCAATAGATGAAACACGATCACCAGGAGTTTGTTTTTTTGCGGAATATATCAACCTGAGACCCCGCTGACTAAACGCGTACCCAAATGATTTTCGCCGAAACCATAGGGTTTTCAAAGTTGTGGCTCTAACGGAAAGGTGGTCTAACCCCTTTGCACCTTCCGGTGACATGTTGCACGGAGCATTTTGTTTAAGTGTACGAAATTTCAAGGTCATGGACGTTCACCGATTCGCAATTTCTTACCGGTTTACGTGACGCAAACCTCGAAATCGCACTTCCGCAAATTTTGGCGTTCTTCGGCGTTCTTCAATAATTAAAATCATCTAAGGAATATATAATTCAAATTTCACCCTAGAAGACCGTTTGTTGACGTTAGTTTGCTTTACACTCCTCAGATTTAACAAATGCGATTATAATACCCAAACTTCTTTCGTTCGGCAAATCTGGTCACAGCACATTTTTCCGTTGATCTCGGTCTCCACTGGGTACGACATTGTTATACAGAAGCATGAACTGTGCAGCGGCAACTCCAGGGCCATCTCTGTTGATGATCCCCTTTCCCAGATATGCATAACTAGCGTATAGATAAGATGGCGTCACGAGACAGATGCGATTATCATTCCTAAAATGAATACGGCGCTCTTAAATTGGCGATCACCATAAATCAGTCGCCATTTAAACGGTTGTCGTTGTCACTGAACCCGACTACTTGCCTTAACCGCCGGGTCTATGTGCGACGCTGATTATTTAGCCTCACTTATGCACTGTAGCCTAGTCGAATGACAAACGAAGGCCCCTTATACTCATAACTCTACATGTTTTTACTCATGTCGAATGCCTATTGTAAAATCGAGGCTCGCGCCTATGTGCGACACTGATTATGCGACCTCACCTATGCACGTAACATAATCCAATGGCCAAAGACGCTTTGTCAAATCCATAACCATACGCAATGCCGCTTATCTTTGCCACCAATAGTGAACACCAGGCCAGCATCCATGCGAGCCGGTAAAAATGAGGACTCGACTATACGTGATAGCCTGTATGGCGTCTTGTGACTTTATTTTACTTCCATTATAACACCACGTATTTCATCAATTGCATAATCGTTTTTTGTATGAATACGAAAAACTACAAAAACGCACACTTGTACAATTTAACAGAATACAAGCGTGGTCACGTGCTTTGGCTCTCTCTTCTGATTTCGCTCGCGCTTGCAGTGGTCATTCGCGAGGCTCATGTACTAACCCTGGTACCAAAATATTTCAGACCATCTTCGGAATCTATTATTTGTGGGATCTGTTCAGAAGGAGACTTCTGGACCAACATAATTGGATTATTGTTTATTCGCTGACCTGGACCAACGACGAACTATTTTAGAGAGAACAATTGTTAGTGGGTCTGTCCCATCTGACCTCTTTATTTTTGTAAACCCAATTTAGCGTAATTATTTTTATTTCTTTGCCACACACTCCTGGTAAACTACCTTATTGGGTAGCTAGACTACTACACCTAATATGATGGCCTGACACGCTCATCGCTGCACTCGATGTCGTCTTTCCTGGCTGCATACCGTACCTGCCAGTTCCGTGTCCATGTGCGGGTTGATTAACCGGTAACTTAGCCCAAACTTATCTGTCGTACTCGTTACTGTACGCGTTGTCCCTTATGTTTGCTACTTATGGCAAATACTATGCCAGTATTCATTCGAACCGATAAACACGAAGCCTAGGCTATCCACCCATACCTATTCTAATGGCGAACGACGGATATCATCCTCACAACTATACGCGTTATCGCTTACCTTGACTACTTTTTGGAATTGCTAGGCTAGTGCATATATGCGGCGCTGATTATTAGGATTCATCTCTGCGCAGTGTCTTAAGTTAACTGCCAAAGATAACCCGTCATACCCGTACCTGTGCGCCTTCATGCTTGTGTCTGCTATCCATAGCAAACATCAGGCCAGTATCTGTGCGGGCCGATAAAAACGACGCCCCAACTATGCATGATATTTTAATCCGTCATACTCGTAACGGTGGTCGATATCGCCTGCCTTAGCTACTTTTCTTAATCGCAAGGCGTGTCCATGTGCGACGTTCAGTATGAGGATTTAGCTATGATCAGTAGTCCAGTCCCATGGCCAACGACGGCCCGTCACACATAACTAAGCGTTGTCACCTGCCAAGGCTACTTATAGTAACTGTCCGTGTCCGGCGTCCGTGCACATGCTCGTAGCTGACTATAATGTCCCAACCATACATAATAGACTCATCCAACGACCGACGGCGGTCCTTCGTTTCCATCCGTCGTCCATCTGCCAACAACACATGCCTGAAAAATACACAACCACTTGAAAAAAGTTCGGGACCGATTGAGGAGTCGTTGTTTCAGGATAGCTCGATAAACAATTGGTATTTTTTATTTGGGCAACGCTTCGCTTTTGATATAAAAGCCTCATCAGGCCAGGTGAACCGGTCACCGAATTGGCCAGTTTATAAGGCAGACGGGAAAACAACCGGTAAGTCCTCTTCCCACTAGAACAGTGTTGAGTATCAATTAACGGCACTTATCGGTTAGTTTGGTTGCCAAAATATCTAATTGATGGGTTGGAGGTGTTTTAAAATAGTTCCGATCGCTTTTTGTTCCTTGATTTCCACTTCAGGGTGCTTCACTTGGTGATTCACCTCGGTGCCACTGGTAGAGTTCTCCCGATCTTCGTGCGAATGTTGCGACAACTTAGTTGGGGGAAGGGGAGGTGCATAAGGTTTAGTGGAATCCAGATGATGACCACTACTCCTCCTGATAATCGCACACCGACATGTGTTAGCTCGATCGATTGACGACCGTTCTCCGCATGCTTGCCAGTTCCGCGACTTCTATTTTGTTAACAGTGGAATGCTTAGCAATTTCTACCGCCTCGAGTGTCAGTCCCTGTGACGTGAACCGTAGTCCTCGCCTCCAAACCTCAACATTTCCTGGATCAATCTTGTGTCCCGTGTCCAGTGCGTGTTCCGCGGTTGCCGAGTCTTTCAGCAACGCTTGATACTCATCTGAGTTTCTCGGCTGCCTGTTCGTTTTTTACTATGGTCTCTGATTCTGATGTGCAGTTCCCTGGAAGTCCGTCGTATATAGACCTTGGTGCAGTCAGTACACTCAATTTTGTAGACGCAGTCTTTGGTTCTGTTTCCCGGGAGGCGATCCTACGACTGCACTAGTACAGAGCGCAGAGTTCTCCCTCTACAAAGCTACTCTTATGCTGGCTGCGTTTAGAATTCTTCGAATGACCTCCGATGCCCCTGGTCTATATGGAATAACCGCGGTCCTCGTCCATTCCCTGTTGGGTTTCCCTATCGATACCAACACCCTTCGCAACTGACACCTGCTCAAGCTAGCTGGACATCCACTACCCTAAACTTTGTTCGTTACTTCGGTTTAGACCCATGTCCGATCAGTCTCTTCTGCGCACAGAGACTTTGCACACCTAGCCAGTGATGAAGCAATACTGGCGAATACCGACTTTGGATGAGCAGACGAGTAGTTCATTACTGCCCCACTGTCGGCTGGCTTCTCGTTTACGGTGGTCTTTAGTTTTTCCCCACCTTATGTGTCAAGCCCAACTAAATACTACCGATTTTTTAACAAGCTCTTCTGAAATGAATACACAAACACCTTTAACAAATCGTGTTTCTCTTAATTGGTTGCATCGGTACAAACATAATGTGTGATCAATCCAATTCTGCTTTGTTGTCAAACACCTAAAAACGCGTTAGTTCCGCTTCTCAAACAGGACAGTTCTTACGGCCATACAACAGAACAGCCCGGACCACGGCCTGTACACACGTTACTTGATATTGACGGATATACCGCGTTGACACCGTAGATGTTTCAAATTAGCAAACGCGACCAGAGCATTGCAGGTTCGTGCATTGACCTCATCTGTCGTACTACAATCAAAACTAATACAACTTTGAATAACGCTGCACGACGCTAACTCACTAACCCGATCAGATCTTATATAAGGTTTGATCCACCTCTGAGGATTCCCTTAGCCAACCAAAAATATCATCCTGCTTACAGAATTGCGCATCAAAGCCAAATCATCCCAAAAATGGCGTCCGTTACGGTGCTATCCAGAAACTGAAGTATTTCAGTGCAATGATGACATGATACTCCTTTACCCAAATTCACGGCACACCCGCAACTATGCCCTTCCTTCTCTTGGCCCTTCTCTTACTCTAACGTCAACTTGTTCCACTACGTGCGACCACAAACAAACACATGCTTTATTCTGACTAACCTTATGATCACGCCTGACGGTACGTTACTCACCTGTTGGAAGTAAACATCACTATGATAACGCGACACTTTGTGGATAAAAGTGCACACCAATGGACAGAATGACTTTGGTTATTTCATCCAAGAACAGCCTGAAGATAAGATAGGTGTATTGATCGATCGATCGATGATTGCTCAGATTTTTGCCAGAGGATATTTTTAAAACCGAGTCCATAAGACATTTCAGCGTTTGTCTCATTACCCCATCGATCACGAAGTAAAGCGGGAAAGGGGAGAGGGCACCCCCGACGGACGCCGATTTGTTTACGGAAACCTGGTGTTCTACAAACATTTCTGTAACAAGTTCGCCCCTTCTGCGCCTCCTGTCCACGACGATGCAAAAGCATGCATAGTTGACAACTCTTACTTCAACTGCATGTTCTCTTCCAAAATATATTCTATCCGCATGATGAGCCTCACAATCCGCTTTCCGCAATTAAAGAAGCGAAAACTGATTCTAACCTGAGTTTGCCCTGCTTGTGGTATACATCCACAGCAGTTTCCCTATGAACCAAAACATCAAGTAATAGAAGGGGAAAAGATACCACAAGGCTCATTAAATACACACGATGTGACGCCTCAAAGGCAACTGGTTTTGCAAAGCCTTACGGTTTTCTTGAGGCTGTAACCGCTCCAATCTGAGGTCAGCTCATCGTGCAAACCTGAAGCACCACCAGATATCTCTCATTCTATCTCTCTGCAAGGCCCAGCCCACCTTGGTTGCACACAGTCTAGCCAGTGCGCGTCCCTAATACACACATATGTCCTCAACAGCTCGCATAGTCCGCACATCTATTATCTGCACGTAAATATCGATTACTGTTTTTGAAATCATGCAGCGTCACCTCATTAAAGTGGTCAGGAATTGTGATTGCTTCTAACTGCCTGTTATTTCGGGAGGCATTCTAACTCACATGGAGGTGCTTTCTAGCAAATCTTTCGGATTTTTCTTCGTATTTTGAGTCCCAAATGTAGACATGGCTATCGTTTTACCTCGTCTGAATGGCAGCAATGGACCACAGTGAGCCCTCGATAGACCCAAGAATATCCCTACTACAATGACAGCCACAAACGGCTCATCCAAGACGCTCATGTACGGGGCTGTTCACAAACCGAAATACAGCGTGGCGATAACGGTACCGCGACTACCACACCTAGTCTGCTGGCTTGCTCGTAGTTTACTGTATCTATATCTCCCAGATAAGTGTGCTAAGCAAAAGACCGTTTCAGTCCGTTTGATTTGTGTAAGGACTTGAAAGCAGTGGCCATCTTATTCTGCTGTCTGCTTGTCCCCCCTTCAAACCCCATAGTTTATCCAACGACACTTTTGGTGTCTCGGTATATCGGTAAAGATCAAACCTTGGCCTAAGCCATATAATGTATACTGACCATCATGAAAAGAGAAAAGCTTGTCAACTCTGACGAATTCCTTGGCTTTAGCGGAATGCTTATAGCAACCATAAAAATTTTCATATATTAAAATGGCCAGTAAACGCATGGCCACCGGCGGCTAACTGTAGATATGGACGGTTAAATGTGGCTAAATTTTTTGACGTTTCTACCGCTGGAAGCCATCATACATACAGTCCGAATATAGCGGTTTCGGCATAAATGCCGTCTAAAAATAAGGAAAACGGAATTAATGAGATATTGAATCCCTGGGTAAAAGTCATTTTTGAAACCCTTGTGCTTTAATGCAAGGTCGATCAAATATATCATTTATTGCGCTAATTTCGGTTACCGCTTTTCCGCTGGTCCATTGCCACATTTCGTCCAATTTTTGGACGGTCGTCAGGCGTCAAACGGTCGTGTAAACGAAATGCACCTCAATCAGGTAACGGTTTCGGATTACTTAAATTATTATTAGAATTATCGATGCAGTGCAGCTGAGAGATAAATGTGCTATCCTTTGAGAAAAGGTGAACTTTCTTCTTGAGTCTGTTTACTGTGTGGGCGCGGCAATATGTGGGAGCACCTTTACGGGTGTAATAATTCTGGAAATGCAGAAAGTATAAGCTCGCCTCCAACAGATCCTGGTAGAATAATATATAGTGGGTTAATGATATGCCAGCAATCTTTCCACAGCAGCGGAAGCTACGCTGTCCACCTCAGAACAGACCACAGAGTATCCCGACCCAACACCACGTAGGTAGAAATTTGGAGGGTATCTAGCTGTAAGTCTCCTTTTAAGGCGCAGTAATTTCGTTCTGGAAGCAACATTATCAGACACCTCGTGCGCTCTCTACTGTGGAGGACGTGCGCTATGTCCTGGCTCATCTGCCGGTGCCCTTCAATTACAAGCGCATGTTGCTGTTCGCTCTTCTTCGGCACTATCCTGATTTGCCGAAGGACCCGAGAACTCTGCTTTTTACACAAAGAACGACAACTTCTGGAGCCATTGCCGAAGTGTTTATATACGCGCTGGATTGCCAATTAGTGTGCGTAAAGCCTGTTTGACAGCTGAGAAGCGCAGTAAATTGAGACAGCTCAGCGTTGTGCTCAACATCGATAGCGTCAGTTTACACGGGTGGTCGAGGAAACATACTTGGCCCATCCTCACAACTGCGTCGGAATTAGCGAAAACGAGGCCATTTGTAGTTAGTATCTTCTGGGGTGTTCCCAAACCGATTGACGTCAAAGCCCTTCTGCAAGACACGATAAGGAAACTGCAGCTGGTTTTGGACAGCGGTTTACTCCTCCAAATGGTCTAGTATGTGTGTCTGTTCTCCTGTCACGCGGCGTTTGCGGCAAACCAGCTAGATCGTTTATCAAGCAAATCAGAGAACATTCTGGTTATTACGGATTTGATAGGTGTGTCGTTCATGGGTTCCACAACTGGATGCTAGTTTTCGGAAGGCGCCGACTTTCGTTCCAATTCCAATGCTAGACATCATACCGGTGTCTCCCCATTTGAGTGGCTACCAAGTGACACGATCAGTTCATTCCCGCTTGGTTATATGCACATGGTGTGCCTTGGTTTAGCCAAAAAGTTGCTTAAATTTCGGGTTATTGATCAAGTGCATTGTTCCTACAGATTGTTGCAAGCGCTTGGGTCGGAAATTAACCGCTGCATTTCTAGTGTACACAGTCAAACCCCAAATGAATTCCAACATCATTGCTGTCCTCTCGTGGACAGTGGGCTGTGGAAAGTCACGGAGTTTCGGCAGTTTTACTCTACTCAGGGCCCGTTGTACTTGCATGTTTGATTGACACTAATGCTTACAGTATATTTCGTGATTTGTCTACTACTGTGCTCATTTTCGCTCACAGTTTTCCTCGTTGATTATGCTGACTTTGCTCAGAGCATAGCATGCGTGGCTGTGCAGAACTTTTCCAGTATGTATGATCCGCGGGCTGTCACGAACAACGTACATAGCCTGGTACATTTGGCGGAAGATGTGAGGATATATGGATCCATGAGCCGTTTTTCTGCATTCCTCTTTGAGTCATTTTTAGGTCAATTTAGGATGTTTCCGGGCTGCGTCATCCTGCCGTTCAAATACAACGGCGTATTGCTGAACGGTCCAGCTGATACGCTGGACTGTTTGCTGACAGATAACTTTGGGGGTGCATCCGTTTCATCCGAAGGTTTAATTTTCCGCTCTTTTTATCTCTTGCTCTACACGAGACACTGCAGTTCTTGTTCATAGCCACTTGTGTTTTGTAAAATTTACAGCCCTCCATTTCCATTTTAGGAGATTTGATCTTGTTCGTTCTTATTTTACTTCTCCCTTACGGTTTCGGATTTTCCGTACTAGTCGGCTGAGTGAATGTGTCTTTGTTCAGCCTTAAAGTCGCGTTACTCGTTGACGTTTCGTGTTTCCTGTAAGTGATGAATTTATTTAAATTCCACTGTTACGTTCATTTGAAAAATAAAACTTACCATTGACCAAGAGTTTTAAGCATAGCAAAAAATTTGTTGACATGAGTCTACTTATGTAACCGCCTCCCTTATAGATTTCTACAGTTTTTAAGTTCTTGGATGACGAACACTTTGAGATTTGGTGCGAAAAGTGATTTTTTGATGAAAGAACGGTTTGTTGGAGGACATTAATGACTACGAAGCAATGAAACGCGCCCTAATAAACAAAGAGGGCATGCCTTCAAACGACATCACGCCCTCCGCTGCAGTCATCAAAAGGTTTGGTACTCTTCACATAAAAAATCTAGTTGAGCGTTGGCACGTCTTCAGGAGCTCACTTTGAAGCGGACCGATTCCGTGCTCTGTTAACGCCGGCGACGGCACTTCAGAAATGGAGCCACAGACTTACTTTGGGCTGCACTACGGTGTCCGCCAGAGCTAATTTTGTAACGACTCGTCCATTTTTCAGAAAACGCAATCCAAAATACTCGTCAACTAGTGAATAGGTTGAGAAACACAGACTTCAGGGAGGTTTCAAAAGTTCACTTAATTAACCCCCGCGAATCTGATCCTCACCTGTTGAGTAAGTGTGACCATAATTTTAGTTTGCCAAATGTTTTAAATGTAGCTCCGTTTATGGTCATCAGTAATCCGCGATTTTGCCCCCACCTCTAGGGAACATTGAACAAACCAGTGACTCCGGCGAGGAAACAAGCGATTCCGATAGATCACATGTGCCCGATTACCCAAACAAAACGTGATGCGCATCTTGGCTGCGTTTCGAGGCAAACTTCAATTACGTACATCCATTCATAGCTAGATTAAATGCTTGAAGAGGCTGTCAGAGCAGAAGCCTCTCGACGTGAGTCGGTGTCACTCTTTTATTGCTTATTCCAATATTAGAAGAAACCCTGGATCGCTTGGAAAAGCTGGATGCACGGGTGAGATGTTTGGAGCTAGGCCTCAGTTCGGGTACGTACATGTAACAAAAACGGAAAGACGCTCTGGAATGACAAAAGTAGAAGCTTGATGCTTTCCTGGTCAGGCTTTTGTAGGCGGAATTCTGCGAACAGTCAGCGAGTACCTTCACCCCGGTCTTCACTTTCACGACTGGCCTGCCCTGACCCCTGCCCGTCAGTTGGGAACATGCTGCGTGCTCTGTTTGCTCCGGAGTTTGCAGATCATCTCACGTGGTTAAATGGAGGAGTTAAAAGAGCTATATCATCCACAACGTTGCCAAGGCTCATAAAGCGTGACGCAACTGTTTGGCATTGACAATAGTCACCTTAGATGCAATGTACTCTGTGGCCACACACTCAAGTGTCACAGTGCGTTTCATTGAAAAATCAATTAAGTCTTGTTTCGAGGGAGCGTTGGATCGAATCCCTGGAAACCAGAGACTGTAATGCGAAAGGGCCGCCTTGCGGCGCACTGAAAAATGTAATGTGATGATATTGTTTATACGTTTATATTTTTCCACCGACTTCGTTGTCCTTTGACCATGCGGCATGTTGTCGAAAGAACGACGCGGGTGGTAATTATCTGTGGAGCTCGGTAATAAGACGCTGCCATGAGGTTAGGTGGTCAGAGCGATTACTCAGGGAAGCAGTCAGTTAGCTGACAAATTTGTGGTTGCAAGCGTTGGTCTCGCACGGTTGCAAAAGGTTTTGAAAAAGACCGTGAAAAGGTTCGGCAGAAACTTTCCAGTTGCTGCTTTTGGCCGCCGTTGGCAACCAGTGGCAAGCGTAACATACCACCCCTAGTTTCCATCTGTTGCCACTGGTGGCCACGCGCGGCGCAACCAGTGGTGCCACCAAAAGCGCGTTTACTGGAGACCAGGTTGTGAATGTTCGTTCCAGTTTACGTTTTCGCGGAGGTCATGGGTGTGATATCACATGTGCCCGATTGCCCAAACAAAACGTGATGCGCATCTTGGCTGCGTTTCGAGGCAAACTTCAATTACGTACATCCATTCATAGCTAGATTAAATGCTTGAAGAGGCTGTCAGAGCAGAAGCCTCTCGACGTGAGTCGGTGTCACTCTTTTATTGCTTATTCCAATATTAGAAGAAACCCTGGATCGCTTGGAAAAGCTGGATGCACGGGTGAGATGTTTGGAGCTAGGCCTCAGTTCGGGTACGTACATGTAACAAAAACGGAAAGACGCTCTGGAATGACAAAAGTAGAAGCTTGATGCTTTCCTGGTCAGGCTTTTGTAGGCGGAATTCTGCGAACAGTCAGCGAGTACCTTCACCCCGGTCTTCACTTTCACGACTGGCCTGCCCTGACCCCTGCCCGTCAGTTGGGAACATGCTGCGTGCTCTGTTTGCTCCGGAGTTTGCAGATCATCTCACGTGGTTAAATGGAGGAGATAAAAGAGCTATATCATCCACAACGTTGCCAAGGCTCATAAAGCGTGACGTAACTGTTTGGCATTGACAATAGTCACCTTAGATGCAATGTACTCTGTGGCCACACACTCAAGTGTCACAGTGCGTTTCATTGAAAAATCAATTAAGTCTTGTTTCGAGGGAGCGTTGGATCGAATCCCTGGAAACCAGAGACTGTAATGCGAAAGGGCCGCCTTGCGGCGCACTGAAAAATGTAATGTGATGATATTGTTTATACGTTTATATTTTTCCACCGACTTCGTTGTCCTTTGACCATGCGGCATGTTGTCGAAAGAACGACGCGGGTGGTAATTATCTGTGGAGCTCGGTAATAAGACGCTGCCATGAGGTTAGGTGGTCAGAGCGATTACTCAGGGAAGCAGTCAGTTAGCTGACAAATTTGTGGTTGCAAGCGTTGGTCTCGCACGGTTGCAAAAGGTTTTGAAAAAGACCGTGAAAAGGTTCGGCAGAAACTTTCCAGTTGCTGCTTTTGGCCGCCGTTGGCAACCAGTGGCAAGCGTAACATACCACCCCTAGTTTCCATCTGTTGCCACTGGTGGCCACGCGCGGCGCAACCAGTGGTGCCACCAAAAGCGCGTTTACTGGAGACCAGGTTGTGAATGTTCGTTCCAGTTTACGTTTTCGCGGAGGTCATGGGTGTGATAATCGTCTCGGTCGCTTTGCGATTACCTACAACTCCAATACGTAAGGGAACACGAGAAGAAACCCGCCTTTCACAAAATCTTACACCGTTTTCATACAGACAACTGCCGAGGCCACCGGCTGCCACTAAAATTCGCATTCCGCGCCCATAGTGGACTCCGAGTTCGTTTAAACAACTTCCAATAAAACTGCGGCCGCGTGAGGAGATCTTAAGCGCTCGAATAAGTACCATCAAATGCTAAAACTTTAGGTTAGTGTTGCTCCTTTCGAACCACGGTTTCAGAGAAATTATGGGCGTACGTCTAGAGGCGGCAGCTGAGATAAGATCAAACCGTTAAGATTTTAGAGTGGCGGGCAAGGGCAGAACTAGGTACGGGAAAAGAGGCATACTGCCTGGTACATGTCAAGAAGACTGGGAAGCGCGATAAGTGGGGATCCAGAACAACAAATTTAGTGCTGTAGCATGATTCTCTCGGTCTAGCCGGCCAATTTGAATTAAAGCCCAAAACCTTTTACGAGGGGAATCCATTAATCGCACAATTAGTGCTGTGCATGATTCTCTCGGTCTAGCCGGCCAATTTGAATTAAAGCCCAAAACCTTTTACGAGGGGAATCCATTAATCGCACAATTCTCTGAGCTGCAAAACCTTTGCGTGTGGGGTGAAACTTTTTCGCGCCAGAATGTTCAATCCTTTTGTGTGTGTGCTCAGACCGAAATCCATCTAATCTAAATCCACGCTTTTTCAGCTCACTAAATTTCATTTTCCACTGAATCAATAATACCCTTTACTGAATAAGTCGAGTGGGACGATTTTCCAGCAGTGCTGAGACCTCGGGATGCCTAAATCGGGCTCAAGCGTTTGAAATGATATTCTGAGATTAGTTGCCCGACTGATTTAGTCCATCAGCGACACGTCATAGCTTTCGAACTTTCAATTCCATTGTGCGAATACTCAGCTCCCCTATTAGGATTTTGGCCTTGGACTGGTGGGCTTATGGCCAGGTTTACAAAATGCGCAAGTGATATGATGAAGTGGAGAAATCGGCAACGCGCATAGATGATAGCGTAAAGCCCATAGTAACGTTGCACATTGGATTGTGGAGATTCATTAATGACATTGTTGGAGTGGAGTTGGGTGTAAAAATTCCCTGGGAGAGGGATTTGGTCCTAACGCTCAGGACGGAACCCTAACCGCACAGAGAATGACCGACTTTGCGAGAAACGGAATGAAACTCAACAAGATGTTTACACCCCAACGGAAAGTTCAGCATATTAGAATAAACGCTTCCCTGAAGGTGGCTAGGGTTGGGCGAAGAGTTTATTCGCAGTTGCAAGTAGAGGAACGAGTGGGCGAGATGGCATCCTTTAAAGTAGGAAGTGATTAGTTGCAGGATTGCCATCAGACAAAATATGACAGTGTCATGCCATCATTGAACTGGAATACTTTGGTTTCCTGACAGCCTCGAAATGGTCGTCAAAGTTGTCGCACTCCGACAGGGAAGACGTATTTTCGTAGTAGTCCGATCTGAGTTATACGAAAAGGTTAATATAGATAGGGTCAGACCAATGCAGAGTCACGGAAAATCTCCGATCAGTGGGAGGACCGTGTGAGTGTATACCGGAAACAAGCCAGATTGAGTGAATACCCTCTGGGTAACTACAGTCGAAGTTTGAAACTTGGGGATAGGGGGATGTGGAAGGAATACGATGAGGGTATTAGCGTGTGGTGGGTGCTTTGAAACCTGGGATAGGGGGATGTGGAAGGAATATGATGAGGGTATTAGCGTGTGGTGGGTGCTAGGAGGCATCAAATAAAACGGTGTCCAATATAAAAAACTAAAAGAGGATGACAACAAGCTAAATGCACCCAGGAAGTGGATTTTATTGGCTGAGCTAGAAGCCATGTACTAGCCGGGCCAGAGTAGCTACTCGATTTGGAGGGGTTCAGGACTTAGCCGCCATGCGCATATATATATATAATGAACGAAAGGACAGCCGTCATTTGCTTGTATCTCTTGGCGTTTCCAGACAAGTGATAACTGGGAAAAGTTTAATTCAACTACAGACAGGCAGGGGTGCTGTTTTATGGTTTTTTCCCCAATTGGAATGAAAGCTTCAAACCACCGGCGTCGGGCGATACACCCGTGCTACTAGAGGGTTGTCGAGTATACGAACGTACCATGATGCAACGCAACAAGGCGGCCTTCCCTGCAGGGCGCATCCTTTCACCACACGAGGTTTTTATCTCTCGTGCACGGTAGGATATCTGCAGGGGGACAAGCCATAAAGCAGTCGTAGTTGCGGTTTGTGCATTAATAACTCTTTCATCCAACCTAAAACTGACACCTCCACATAAGTGTAATTGTCACTTCGTCTGCAAATACAAGCCAATTTTGTTAACGCCTAATATACGCGGGAAAATTGGCGCAAAATTTTTCAAGAGAAAATTAAAAAAGCCCGCAATGAACATTTTCCTGCATTGTACCACCCCTATATATGTACGTCGTTCTCTGTGTAAAACATTCGTGCAGCTTCCCCACAATGGTGTCACAGTCATCTGCAAAATGGAACCAGTACTGTTCAAGTAATCGTAAAAACCTCCGGCCCCACTCTTTCATCTTTTATTTGTGATCTTGTTTACCAACCTACCTTTCCACCCGCTTACCCCATGCAGACGTTTTTAGTGATTCGAAGGTTTGAAAAGCGTCCATGCTATTCCCGGCCAGGAATTCATGCAAACAGACCAAAATATGGCTTTCAGCTTTCTCACTGACGGACACCTGACAAAAACCTGGAAATTCTCGCGTGCATTTCTTTTTTTCTCCAACTGCCAACCAAACCCTAGGTAGCTAGACGCTTTTCGGCCCAAACTTCTAAGCAGGTTTAGGATCTTGCAACGTAAATGAGGTGAATTCATATGGTGGCAAAAGTCAGCAAAATTGGCCAATAAAAACTCAAGGCTCATAAGACGTTCTCTCAGAAGGCTAAGGGAGCAGAGACTTCCACACCCCCATTCAGCTTACAGCCCAAATGCGAATGATAGATAGTAAGGCCTGCAGAACGTATTGCGTCACATGCGTCAGGAGGCTTACAAAACAAGCGGATTATACCTCTCGAGGTTCACTTTGTGGCCTTAAATATGGACCTGGTTTCATAGTTGCTTACCATCAACTGGCTCTCCGGGTTGCCCCTGGAGTCAATGGCTCAGTCTTCCAGGCTCGCCAATCTCAGAGGCCGTGGGCAGAAGTTCTCCTCTCAGCGAGGTCACCTAGCTTGCTCTCTGATATCTGTGCGATTACCCACATAGACCTCTTAGCCAGCGTGCATCAAACCTGCATATTCAAACATCGATTGGACGAGCATCCGCCTCACCAGCATTATGCTGCTAACTAACGCTTAATGAGACACCCCATAAAACATACGACTGCAATTTTTTCTGCTGCGGTAATCTCCATGGATACCGTGAGTTGACGACAATGCTGTAATTGGTCAAATATCTCGACATTTTTGGCAGTCAGGACCTGAATATCACTCATGCAGCATGTCTCTATCGTTGACCCAAAGTTACACCGCCCAGCTTGAGAATGAACCAGCAGATATTACGAACATAGATACCACAAAGGATTTGAGTATCTAGCTTTCCTCAAACCTGTGATTCTCACATAATTATTATTCCTCAGAAAAGGCATTCGTAGTTCAACGGAGGAGTTGGCGCACCTTTATACGCATCACTCACATGAACATCCAGCTACTCTGTGGGGCCTATGTGGGACCACTTCTCGAATACGCCAACCAAATAATCTACTCAGAAGGCAGGAAGATGGTAACCCTCATCGTGCGTTCCAAAGAAACTGCTACTGCGTTGATCGTTGACCTTAAATCAGTGATTATGATGAGCGTCTTGAGGTGCTTGAACTATATCGTCCAGAGGTGTTTTAGTCTGGGAGGAGACCTCATATTTATTTGTGCTATTTTTCAGTAGGTTTTGCCCCACAGGCTTGTCACCGTTGACTAGCAGGGGCATGGGAAGATTTTTGGGCTCCGAGTGCACACTTTCATCAAGCCACATTTTGTCACACTTTGGGAAGTTGGTGTATGGAATAACCTTCCTCCAACGGTTAATGACGCCGCATCTAGAACTGAGTTCGAGGCATTCCCGATGCTGTTAATGTTCGCAAGCTTACTGCTATTCGCCGCAAACTTGAGAAGAAATTGTACACATTTTTTCGCTTGTGCCTTTCAGGCAAACTGTATCCGCTGGACAACCAGAACAAACCCGATCCGAAAAGTTGGATCAAACGACTCGATTCACTCAACTCGTGAAACAGTTGAGTAGAAAGCTATTGCTTAAACATATCTGCAAGGACCCTTTCATCAGACGAGCGATCTCCAGGTGGCCAATCCTAAGCTGGAATACAAACTTCTCTAGAAACCCTTGGAATAAAAATATGCAAGGTCCCGTCATTTGTGCGCAGATGTTCTCAATCCAAAACGCTCCGTGGCCTGCTACGCTCATGCCGGGTGTTATTCAAAAAGAGTGTTGTCCAGTACTTTATGACACGGTCTTCAATTTTGAGCTCTGTGTTTTTTGTGTATTCTTGATAAACTGTCCGCTTAATTACAAAGGTGTTCGTCGAATCGCTAGTTGCTCCAGCGCTTTTATCCTCTGCTGTTTTTAGGAGGGCACCAAGAATTTGCCTAAGTAAAGCATTCTTGTGCGCGCGGTAGTCAAAAATGTTTACAAAATGGATGGAATAGATTACCCAAATTACATACGAGAAGCCAGAAGTCAAAGTTAGTCATCAAAACTCATATTCGGCTAGTACCCGGTGCACGAAGCGGCGGTTACACAGTACAGTCTTGTTTAAGGAGGTATGATGAGCAACTTTTACCCACATTTTGTGATTTTTTGGAAACATAAGTTGACGAAATTTCCTACAACCATAGCACGCAAATCAACGGCCAGTTGAAGCGTATTTGATCCTTCATAGACGTCTCAAGCGCGATAATTTTTACTTCACGGACCTTCCTACAGTCCAGGTCATATAAAGTCACCGTTAAGTGTGCCAAGCTGCTCTGTTAGTTAACTACAATTCTAATTTCGGTCCATAAAACGACGTGCGTCTCCGTGAAGCACTGCGAATGTGAATTTGTTTTGCTGATAAAATTTGGTGAAGTGGATTTCAGGCCTATAAAGTAGCCTATTGCATTATTCTGGCTCTTTCACAGCTGCGAAAACAGGAAAAACATTTAGCAGATTGCTCCACAAGCTGACTGTCATCGGCTGGGTTCAGTTTGTTCCGGAGGGCTATAAGCCAGCAGTCACATGACGGCGGTGCAGATGCAAGTGGCGACGGTTGTTCTAGTGCTCGATAATGCTGCTCTACTTCTGTGTCGGGAAAATCATCCGGAAGCACATACACTTAATAAAACATCTCCCTGGCGGCAGATTAAATGTTGACTGAGTAGAACACGGCCTTACCTAACACGAAAATATATAGACCGTAAACTATGCTCGCGATATACACAACGAAAGGCGTGAAAAGTTTTCCCCGTAAAAGTCATACTGGTATGCAAGTGAGTGTGCTCGTCAAGCTTCACTTTTATCGGAGTTTTCAAAATGGGTACCGGAGTGATAGTCATTAATACAACAACGGTGATGCATCGAGAGGTACAGAAGGTAGGTTTGTCCCAAGGCGCTTCATCTGTAAGGGATCCAATCTATGCTGTAGACAACTTAAGCGATACTTAGGGGCGTGCGAAGTAGCAGCTAGGCTCGCTTAAACCTAGGCTGCAAGCCTTTCATAGCAATTTGGTGGGTATGTGTGCAGTGTGGAGTAGCTGAATCTCAAGATCTTTAAGACAACCACTGAAGTTACTCTGCAGTTGACAACTAAAAGCACAGTGAACGCGAACCTTGGTCATTTTTTCTCTGTATGAAAAAGGAGCATGAGTGCCCATTTCAATTTCAGAGCCGTAATTATCGACACCCCATTAGGGCCAAACACCTCAGGAGGATTTTGTATCAGCAGAAGAGACTTAGCACCTGGGCACCGAAAACATGAACCGTTTCAAAGGTGAAGAGGAACGAGGTCAGGCTGGACGTCAGATACAACCAGAGCCTTGAGTGCATTTACTACCTTACCACAATCAACAACATGGGTGATGGAGTCAATGAACCTAGGCGAATACTACTTGAAAACAAACACCGCTTTCTTGACTGCATGTAACAGGCACGACATTAGATTCAGAGCTCGGCGTCACCGGACTCCGAACCCATCCATGTGTTGCCTTGAATCACTTCCACTCAGGGATGAAAGGAACGCCGTACACTTACTAACATTTTAAACTCTTCTCTCGTTTACCCACAAATTTCAAACCGTGAAGCTAAAAGCTGCTTGTATTCGACTACGTAGGCAGTTTATTACGAAATTACCATCTTGGTCCCAACCTTCGGTCAAGATAAGCTATCAAAGTGGACATCTTTCTCCTCATCACCTTGCGCAAAACGGTATGTGTGGTAAAATTTCCATGTAACCCACTCCTTGGTCAAACACGCGATCCGAATCTTTGTTGATGCACATCACCTTAGCAGCCGAGAAACCCTTCGGTCAAACTAGAACTTACTGGGCCTGCAAGCTATCCCGGCCTCTGATGTCGTCGCGTCAATTAATTCTGGGCAGCAAACATCGCTGACAATGCTGAAGCCGCTGCTGCTTGTTGCTGGTTGTTTGGATTCTTCACGGTTGTATCATTTATCGGGCAACGCTACACCCAAAAGATGGTGAAAAACTCAGCTCACTTCTGTTAAAAACCTCTTTAAAATCATACGTGTGGTAGATACATACAATAAAAGTATAAAAAACACATATACAACGAAATCCCTAACTATCCACTACCGATATAAAAGTTGAGCGCTTAAATGCTTATTCGCCCCGCGCCACTTGTAATTTGAGGCCTATAGCAGCGCTCCAAAGACTGGTGACCAATACACTTACCGTCACCTTCCCGCGTAGATTATGGTGCTGTCCACCTCATGTAACAAACTCGATGTAATTTGGTCCGTCATCTCGGAAGTTCTACGTCTCGTGTTTCTTTTTCCTCACCGCAACACCATACTTATACCTATTTTTTCCAGGTCCCTTGCATTTCGATAGCACATGTTGGTAATTTTAAACCGGTCACTGCGTTTTAGATTGCTGAATACAACCTTACTCTTATTCTGTCTCAGTTGCTGGTCACCAGCCCGATGTTGATAAACGTTGAGCTTTTTCTCTATTAAAGCGCTTTTTTCTGTCTGATGCCTCCTCACTCACCAGGCCTCGCTGATCTCATCCATCTCCCTAATCTTCACAAGTGTCGAACTTCGGCCATGCCTAATTCGGACGCCGTGTCACCGCAATGAAAGCACACCAGCAACTATCTCATTTCCACTCTTGAGTGCGCCCTCTCGTTTAGTTGCCTGCAACTACGTAAAAGCTCCCCACCTGGTCACAGCCGTATCCAGGGTGCGTTCATTCTAATTCACTAAACCTTTCGATTAGATCTAACCAACTCGGTGCCATTTCGGCTTCTGCTCCCCACTGAATCAATGCTTTTTCCCACAGTTCGCTTTCCGTCTTGTGCGTTGGCGACCGCTCACTCTCCCAACGAACTTTTACGCCGGACTCCACCCAGCAGCGACAGCAGTCAGTTTGTTCAGTTTCGCCCTACACTGTGATAGGGAGAGTCTTGCTACCGTTTATCCGTATCGCCTTTTCTCCCACTTTTCGCAATCCTGTACATGAGGCCACGAGGCCTCAGTGGTTTCTTTCAACTTGACCGACCGGGTCAAGACAATCTATTATTCACCAGACCCGTTGTTCTGGTTCCTCATTTTCCGCATGTGCAGTTCTCCTATCACTTGTAAAGCAGGATGCTTCTTCGTTGCTCTTTCTCATTTTGTTTTCACACGCAATCTTCAAATACTAACGATCCGCTATCGCGTCAGCTTGATGTGTTACCCGAAAGTAACGAGGACCTGGTAACAGCATTTCCCTGTCCGTGACGGTTTAGGCGTGACTGCGTCTACGTCGGATAATGCCCACTGTTTATGACACTCTCCCATCTCCGCGCATTCCTCAGTGCACACTAACCCCGCCAGGAATGGCCTCATTCTGAATGTAATATTATGATCACGTCTGACGGTATGCCATCCACAGCTTGAGAATAATGATTATTAGTATTAAATAGAGCGTGATGCAGCAGTGAAGTGAGGCTGAACGTTTGACCGCCTTAATTTTAATTTCAACTTTGGTGTCCATTCAAGAAATCGAGCAGTGTTTGATGGAGGTCAGTCATCTTGAATCAAACCATGGATGTCAGAAATCCTGAGCACTTACTCAGCTAAAACAATGCGATACGCACGTACTCCTTGAGGGTCTTCATGGAGAATTGGCGCCAGGGTTTAATTGACGCCACAGTGCAAATGGAACGTCGGGAGGCGCACAAGACTTGGACATTCAGTTTTCCTGAGTGATCACAGTCGGCCACTACTCGTTGACCAAAGGCTGCGTGGTAAAACGGCTCAAGCGTGTTTCACACTTTCCCCATTAACGGAATGCTGAATATACCGCGCATAATCAGACTGCCTCGAATAAGCAACCATGGATATACTCGGAGCTGCGCGCATTCATAACCAATCACAGAAAATTACAGAGCACTTGTGGGCAAATAGGAAATCATTGAACTTTCGAGGCTACAGGGTTTTTGGAATTTAACGCATGCCATCCATCCACTCCAAGCTGCAGGAGTGCGGAGCAGCGCAACCTAAGGAGTCTGTAGTTAGTTCGATTTAGCAGATCGAAGAGGTTAAGTTCGGTGCTTCTGGAAGGTAAGATGACCGCAATTGAGCCTTCCGCAAGGAAGGGGACAAACACATACCAAGTAACCGCCATACAGCTACCTTGACCGCGGTAATATGGAAGATCGTGGAGAGGTTGACCACAAAGAGGCCAACACGCTTTCCTGTTTTTATCCAAACCCGTTTACCACCAATATCCCGTTGGCCAAAGAATGACGGGCTAGTGCGAGACGTGGTTGCCCATAATAACGTTACCCACATGAACTTCAGCGAAGTGTTGACAGAATTCAATCCAGTTGAAAATCCTGGCTCTCAAACCATGCATCAAATAGCGCTAGAATATCACGTGAAAAATGTCGTGACGCCAGACTGCTAACCGTAGAATCCATGGGGGTTCTCTGGCTATCATCTTCCTCAGTTAGCCACAGATTCATGGATTGATGCACAGGACCTAAGTTGTCGCTCAAGTTTCCCAGCCCAGCCTTGTTCTTTTGTTAAGCGGATGCCGTTTATTAGTGCACAAGTGATGATAGCCATAATACAAATCAGAAGGTGAATGTGCACTAATAAAAGCTTTTAGTATTTCTGTGACACGTATGAAAATAAGTACAATGTGAAATGGGAGTAAGTCAAAAAGGGAACTTATCGGATGCGAGAGTCCCTTGGTGGAAGTCCGGACGGTGGTAACGTGTTTTCTCCGCAGTTTGGCTGCTACACGTGTTCCATGATTGTCCGTGGACTTGTGGAGAGGTTGACGTCCTGCTCCCTGCGCGCGCGCGAGTCTGTGTGTCTTGACTGGGTTTCGTTTCTTTTTATGTAGGTCCCAGTGCATAAACGTGGGCGCGTCGGCACATGATTGGTCGGTACGCTGACTAGGCGCTGCAGACAATCGATGTCCGATGAGTCAGCTTAATGCGACGTGTTTGTGAGTGTGAGAAAAAGACAAGCCTCGCGATCCAGTGAGCGACTGTGAGTTGAACAGTCAAGTATGTGGGTGACTGGGTCGCTACACCGTTCACCTGAAAGGCAAAAGCGAAAAGGGGGTGAATCGCTGCTCGTTAAGTTCTCAGTACTGATCAATAGGCCTGCCAGCGCGAGGACTCGCATAAAAAGTGTCTAATAGTGCTTTGAACTGGGCGTGGACAACCGTCGGAGGAATGTCATTGCACGCAGTAAATACCCGAAATGAGAAAAATTCTGCCTAAAGAAAGTGCTCGCTACGAGCTTGAGAATCTTCTTAACATGCCCCGCCGTGCGTTTTCTGGGTAAACGATGAAAAACCTGTTGGTCAAGCGTTGTTCAAACAGGACGTAAGTCGGTCTTCTCAGAGGCGGCGACACTCCAGGGGAAAGAGGTCAAGCACCGCGAGACGCGTTTCATAGTCCACGGATTTAAGGCCAGCAGTTCAGTGGGCGTGCTTGATGAGGATTATGTCGTTTGTGCGTCCTGAGTAGGCATACTCAAAAGCGGTCAGACGTAGGCCCCATAGAGTATTTGGAAGTCCATTCGAAGTCCATACTCGCGAGAATGAAGCCGGTTTACCCCCTAGCTGTGGGCGAAGCGGGCATGTCTTTATCTTGAGACAATCTCTTGAACATAACAGCCAGTTTATCTTGACAACCGAACATCACATCCATCGGCCGGATGTGTCGTTAGCAGAGTGCGGGGCGAACGAAGGCGCTCACTGATTGGTGAGACTGCCAGTCAATCAGGATCAAGCACTACGACCGAGCCACCCCCGCACCACCGCGGGGACCATAGCACTACTCTGTGGTGAATTGATGGTAACTTTATAAATACTGTTACAGCGATTTGCCTTAACTCCGTGTAAGGTTCGCTCGGGTGCCGTAGATTTTGGTGTTCAAGAGTAGACAGGGCAAGGAATTCATGGGTGGACGCAAGGCGTGTAGTGTGGTTCACATGACAATATTCTCAAACGTCCAACATCGGTCGTTTTTGTCGATATAGTCAGCTTTTGACTCTGAAAACCGAAAGCTCGGCATTGTTTGACGGTCAAAGGCGTATGCTCTCAGTGGGACATGGTGTACGGAGTCTTCTGGGAACGTCTGAGCTCATCAATTCCAGCGTCATGTTCGCCCATCACTTCCCTTCATCCTTTTATTTATGCATTACCTGAGCCCCTACCTAACTTCAATACCTCGGGGTCGAATTGCCCCTGAGGATCCACAGTCGCTTAAAGTCGACTTTCGTCAGTGTCAAAGAACGGGCGCTTTTCATGAATTCACGGATTGATAGACAAGATTAAGGCTTTCGTTCAAACTTCACGTGTTGGCTTTGTTCTGAAAGACAAACGAAAAGGGGTGTAGCACTGCTCTTTATACTCCCAGCGCGGGGTAGTTATCCTGCCAGCCTGAGGACTCAACTGAAAAGGCTCCTAAACGTTCTTTACACTGGGTACTAGGTGCAGCGTGAACAACCGTTGGAGGAAGGTTATTCCACACCAATTACCTGAAATGAGAAAAGCCACTGCCTAATAATCTTGCCTTGTTAGGACGGCGGTGAAAAACCTGTTGGCTATACCTTGTTCAAATAGGGTGTAAGTAAGTGTTAGGTCTCCTCGGAGGCGATAATACCCAAGGATAAATAGGCCAAGCACCACGAAAAGCGTTTCATGATAAACGGATTTATGGCCAGCAACCATTTTCGTAGCAGTACGTTTGACATGCTAAACGAGGTCCACGTCTTTCTTGTATACTTAGTGGACAGCTTGGTTGGCGTATTCAAGAGACGGTCTCATGTAGGCCTCATAGAGCGTCTGCGACTTCAACGGTGGAAAGTTCACCGAATCATCCTTAGAACGGCGGATCACTTTTGTGCCGACTTTTCATGGTGCATTTAGAAGTGCATATCTGAAGAGAGCCACATGTCTAAATCCCTTTTAGTATCTATAGATACGAGGCTATAGCCTCGTAATGTATTCTGGTGCATTCGCACCATGCACGACAAATTCGTTCGTTGAGTCTCCTCCGAATGATATATGGCCGGACTTTTCTTGATTCACGGGTAGGTGCCAGTCCAACGACCGCTGCTTTGCAGCGTCTACGTCCGTTTAAAGGACACTGGCGTAAGAACTCCCGGATTCGATTTGTCCGGAAAAGTAGACATGGGTTTGAAAGAGCGTCTGGAAGGTAATTGACGTAGACCAGAAACAGAAGTGGTCCCAAAACGGAGCCCCGAAGAACTTCAATGGATACCGGCGCCGGAAAACAGTAGGTCGAGCCTACTTTCACTCGGAGTGGTGTGTCTGATAGGAACGCCCTAATCAAGCGTAGAATTTCCCCATGAATCCCATAAGACTCGGGTTTGTGGAGCACGGAGTGCTTTTGAGAAGTCGAAAAATATGACATCCGATATGAGTCCCTCGGCCTTAGCTTGGGTTAAGCTGTCCATAAATACGAGCTGGTTCGTTACGCAAGAACGGTTTGAAAGGAATCCTTGTTGAACTGGGGATATCAGGGTGTTGGTAGTAAGGTGATCTATGATGGCCTGCTTCAAAATTCATTCACCCTGTACTGCGCGCTAATGAGGCTAACAGGCCTGTAGCTACCGGAAGAGTCATTCAATGGTTTTGTAGATTGGTGTGACAGTCGCTTCCTTCCAAGCAGAGGGAAGGTGGCCTTCGCCAAGCGACTGACGAAACACCAGGTAGAACTGACTTGCCAGTGTGAACGACGTTCCTTTCAGGATCCTTGGATGGACTTCGTCGGGCCCCAACCCGCAGAACCGGTTGATCTTGTGCAAGAGTTGACGAATGTCCTCCTCTGTGAAGACCAAATTGATTAGAAGCAGTTCGCAGTTACGCCTTGACAAGATTGGGTGCGATGAGGTCACTGGGACAGACTAAAGGCTTACACAATGTTTTCTGTAAACTTCAGACACGACTATTGGATCACTTGTGGGTCTGTCCGTCAAAGAGAAGGCGGTTGAATTATTTCTTCGGCGGTGTCTCATGTACTTATCCGGAACATTTTTGTTCTTCTGGGCGAGGTCAAGTATCTTGGCTTGTTTAGGCGGATTTCTGATTCACAGCGATTTCGCATTTTATGTAAAACCTGCTCGTCTTCTGTGCTATAGTTAACTTTTGGAAGAATAGCTGGGACCTCTTTTCTAGAAGGCGACTAATCCTTCTAGTTAGCTTTTTATCCATCCGGCTGTGCGCTGTTTTTTGGACGAATATCGCATCAGCCTTGTAGATTTTCTGGATACTGGTGGTGTATAACTCTTCCACTAAAGGCGTGCCCAGTTTTAATCGCTAAAAAAAGCCACCCATCTGTAGGTAAGTTTGTAAGGCAGAAGTTCCGAATCCACTTCGGTTTCCGGATCCCTGACCCAGTAGCAGTGTTCACTATGTCCCAATGGAGCCTCAATTAGCACTTGAACAACCAAGTGTCTTTCGTTGGTAATAACCAAACCTGCGCGGTATCTGGTGGGTGTGACGGCTTCTTGAGTCCAAGCGTTTTGTTGAACGACTTTGGTCAGCACAGATGCAAAATGTCCACTAGACCCGATGCGCTTGAGTTCCATCCAGGAGGCCTTTGAAGTGTTGAAATCAGCAAGAGATGTGTGAATTGGTAGCTGGAGGTGGGTTGCTCAAGGGTTTGTATGAGGAACTGACTACCTTCCAGTGGACTCCAGACGCAACAGTGGACCACGCTGAGAAGAAGAGAATCAGTCATACGCAGTAGGATTTGAATCCAAAGTGCTTCACAAAAAACGTGCACGAGTGGTGTCAAAGAGGACATTCGAGATGGGCAGGGCCACATGTAAATATAAGGCATCCCCGCCTGCCCTCCTGCGTTTCGGGTCAGCTCGGAAAATGGAGCAGCCGTTCATCGAGATCTTCACGCCAGAGGTGTCTGATGTGAGCCAGGTCTCTGTGAGTGCGATTATGGACGGTCGTTTAAGACACGCTGGTTGTTTAATGTCGCTACGTTTGTTGAAATAACTGCGGCGGTTTGTGGATAAGCACTTTATCACTATCTCTGCTGCGTCCGGAGGTAGGGAGCTGAGAGTTGTGCTGCCAGAGGGGTTGAAATGTTCAATATGCAGGGTTTGAGTTCAAGGCTCCGAGGGGGTCTCTGCGGTGTACTTTTTTGTTTCTTGCCTTGTGAGACGTTTAGAAAGTGTCCGAGAACGAGTTAGAACAGAGTCCAGGTTATCGAGGATAAGCAACGTTTTACTTGTCTAAGAACAAGCGCACATGAGCTGAAATGTACATACAAAAGTTCAGTACGAGTATATATGGTAAGTATAAGAATAAGCACACAAAAATCATGACATTCACCCCGACAGTGTTTGAACAGGCACATATGAGCTGACGTAGACAGGAAGTGATGTACTGAATCAAGCTTCTCTGTTCCTCAAACTGTAAGGATGAATGCGTCGCTGTTGTTCTAGAATCAAAGGATAACTCGGTTGGTGTTCGGAAGACGGTACAGAAGAAGATTCCGATGCTTGAGAGCTATCGGGCTGGCGTCCGGTTAGTTCAGTCGTATCTGGGTGTTCGGTATCCTCGTTGGATTCAGACAGATTGAGAACATTGTCAGTTGTACTCTGAACAGCTGGGGCTAGACGGCGAAGGGACACGGTTTCGACTCTTCCGTCTCGATGAGCAATGTGTGCGTAGTGTGGGTTGCAGTTCAGAAGGTCAACTTCTTCTACTAGTGGTTGGTACTTGGATGACCTATCACCTCGTTGCAGCAGAACTGGACCAGGGGTGGTCAACCAAGATGGCAACGATATTCCAAATGTTGATCGACGTGCGTATTGGAACAAACGTTCGTGTGGAGTACAATTAGTGACTGTACATAACAATGATCGGAGGCTGTGTAGAGCATCAGGGAGTACTGATTCCCAACGGGAAGGCGGGAGATTGTGAGATTTCAGCGCTAAGCTTATTGTTTTCCAGAGAGTACCGTTGAGACGCTCAACTTGACCGTTACACTGTGGATTATAAGCTGATGTATGACTCATAGCAACACCTTTCTCCAGAAGAAAGCTATTGATCTCAGACGACATGAACGATGAGCCTCTGTCGGAATGGATATAGGCTGGCATTCCGAACAGACAGAAGATTTGTGTGAGACAGTCAATCACAGTTGCCGAGGTCATATCCGCACACGCAAATGCAAATGGGAATCTAGAGAACTCGTCAATTATAGTGAGTAAGTAGCGGTTGCGTGTATTAGATGGCAAAGGACCTTTAAAATCCAAACTCAGACGTTCAAAAGGTTGTGTTGCTTTAATGAGTCTACCAGAGGATTTCCAAAATCTTGGCTTCAGTTCAGCACACACTTTGCAGGAGGAAATGACGCGCTTGACATCGTCGACGGAGTAGGGGAGATTCTTGCAACGCACAAAATGAAACATACGGGTAATGCCTGGATGGCAGAGGGAGTTATGGAGCTCTCCGAGTTGGTTATTGCTCCCCATGGAAGCACATACGTTTCGTGACAGAGTGTCGGCGACATGATTGTCCTTGCCAGGTCGGTATATGACATCATATTTGTACTCGGACAGCTCAATCCTCCATCGTTGTATCTTGTCGTTTTTCACTTTACCCTTCTGTCCACCGCCGTACATGAATGAGACTGAACGCTGATCGGTGATCAGTTTGAAGGGTCTTCCGAGTAGATAATGCCGCCATTTCCGGATGGATTCAACGATAGCGTAGGCCTCCTTCTCGATGGCAGAATGATTCTTCTCGCTCGGATTGAGTGTCCTCGAGAAAAAGGCTACCGGCCGACGGTTTTGGCTTAGGGACGCGGCTATAGCCACATCGGAGGCATCCGTTTCAACAACCAGAGGCTCGTTATAATCTATTGTGATTAGTGTAGCATTTTCTAGTTCGTTCTTTAGGTTGTCGAAGGTCAACTCGACGTCGGCAGGTAGGGGAAAAGTTTTATTCTTTACCAGTTTGTTGATTTTGTCGGAAAATGAGGATATCCAATGAGCATAATATGCAAACATACCGATGATACGTTGCATTTCCGTGGTAGTACGCGGAAGAGGTAACTGACGGATGGGTTCCATGCGTTCAGGGTCTGGTCTAATGACACCCTTTGAAACCTCATAACCTAGGAGGCGGATAACTTTTGAAGAAGTGACTGTTTTGTCATCATTAAGAGTGATCCCATACTTCCTCGTAGCTCTCAAAAACGACTGGAGATTGAGATCGTGTTCCTCTTGGGTCTTGCCACAAATAGTCACATTGTCTATGTAGGCATACGTGCTTTTCAGCTTTTCAGTCGTAATGATATTGTTAATAGTTCGCTGAAAACACGCAACACCGTTTGTGACACCGAAGGGTATGCGACGAAACTGAAACAGGCCACCACATGCTTCGAATGCTGTAAAAGGTTTGTCGGATGCCGAGATGGGGACTTGATGGTAAGCAGACAAGAGGTCTAATGTACTATAGACTTCGTAGTGCGAAATCTCCTCAATCATTTTGTCCAAGCGTGGCAGAGGGTAAGCGTCCAGATATGTGAACCGGTTGATAGTTTGGCTGTAGTCAACAACCATCCGGCGTTTGTGATTGATACCCTTAGTAATCAAAACCTGCGCTCTCCAGGGAGACGTTGACGGTTCGATGATGCCTTCTTGCAATAAGCGGTCAACTTCGGCGCGAATGAATTTTTCATCATCCGGATGATGCCTTCTTGATTTGGTTGCAACAGGCTTGCAATCTGGAGACAAGTTGGCGAAAAGTGATGGTGATTCAACGTTTACAGCCGTCAGGCCGCAGATGGTGAGCGCATCACGATCCCCGCCGAATGAAATTTCTACCTTGCCATGTAGACCTAGAAAGTCATGCCCGAGTAAAACGTCGGTGCAGAGGTTTGGCATTACAAAGAGCTTCAGTTCACTGTATGAGGTATCTCTGTATCGGACAGAAACACAAGCGTAACCAGTCGTTCGACAAGATAGGGATGTAGACGCCATTGTGACGACTGAGAAAGTTGGATAAATTTTCCAATTATGCAGTTTCACGACCTTAGCGTTAATGAAACTGCAAGAACTCCCTGTGTCGACCAGAGCACGGAGAGTGATGCCATTGACTTCGATAGTTGCGATGGCATGCGCCAGGCAGGTAGGAGCTGCTGCAACGAATAATGACGATAAAGTAGGCTTTGTTGTACAACTTGTGTGGAACTTGGAGGTATTTTTTGAACGGCACACGCGGCGGAAGTGACCGCGTTTACCACAAAGATTGCAGACGGCTTCGCGAGCGGGGCACTTTGGACGAGGATGTGCATCATAACCGCAGAAATAACATGTCTGAATGGATTTTACAGCAGCAGTGGTGGGATCAACACGCAGTTCGGGATTCTGTGAAATGGGTGGAATCGTAGAGCAAGATATGGGTTCGTTACTAACATATGACTGTGACTGTTTGTGAGCCAATTCGAGGGATCTAGCCAGCTGATATGTTTGGTCCAGAGTGAGTTCGCTTTGTGCTAGAAGCTTCTCGCGGATGGATGTGGACGCCAGGCCATTAATTATAGCATCACGCACGCACTCATCTTGATATTCAGTTGCAGACACAGATTTAAACTCACAGTCTTTGGCTAATGATTTCAGTTTTTGTACGAACTGATCGATATCTTGTCCACTCTCCTGTTTGTAGGTCTGTAGCAGGTAGCGTGCATATATGACATTTTTTGGACGGACATATAATTTCCGTAACGTGGCGATTGCAGATTCATAGTCGGTGTGATCAGCAATGTGATCGTATACTAATGGATCCACAAAGTGGATGAGAGTTTCAAGTTTGTCGGGTTTAGAAGATTCGACGGTTTTCAGATAGGTTTCGAAGGTACGAAACCAGTGATTCCAGCGTTTTGCTGCATCTGCGGAGTTTGGGTCAGCGTCGAAGAACCGAGGTCGTAGTTGCGGGTCCATTGTGTTCTTAGACAAGTAAATTGAGACGTTTAGAAAGTGTCCGAGAACGAGTTAGAACAGAGTCCAGGTTATCGAGGATAAGCAACGTTTTACTTGTCTAAGAACAAGCGCACATGAGCTGAAATGTACATACAAAAGTTCAGTACGAGTATATATGGTAAGTATAAGAATAAGCACACAAAAATCATGACACCTTGGTTTTTCTGAGAACTGCCTTTCGTTTGCAGAGAGATTTCCGCCCCCGAAGAGTCTAGTTTGGGCAAACCTTTTGCCCCTGGAGAACGTATTTTTCCCCTCATTGTTGAAAAATTCGATTTCTGCTACTTGAAGGTCGTTCAGTATCACCTTTTGCATTTTTCCAAGGATTTGCGGTGAATGTTCATCCTTTTGTTTTTCGGACTTTTCGGTACGATTTGACCGGTAAGGTTTTTATGTGAAACCCTCTCAAGTCATTTGCGCGTTGTATGGCATGCTTATTGGTATGCCTATTGGTGGCACTCTCAAGAGGCTCACTTTCGCAAATTACTGCACCCTGAATTTAGCTAGTCTAGCTTCTCGATGGAGGGAGTTTACGTGGCTTATTCGACCGCAGTTGTCTTCCTTTTGTGTTTGTCTGGACCCCCAATTCGTCCACGATTAGTGTGGACAACTTGGTGAATATATGAATATTCGGCACGTTGCTGTCGGGCTTTGGCTATCGAGGTCATGAGCGACAACCGTTTCCAAGAGCGGAGGGGCTGGTTGGTTATGTGAGTATGACCGAGGTTGTTTGTGAACCAATTTTAATGACCTAGCCAATTCATGTGTCTAATCCAGGGTGAATTCATTTTGAGCTAGAGGTTCTTCTCTAATGGTAGCAGACTGAAGTTCTTTGATCAGAGTATCGCATACACTTTCATTTTGATGGTCAGTGGCGGATATCTCCTTGAAATCACAAATTTTGGCCAATGATTTAAGCCTCTGAACAAACTGATCAGCATCTTGACTTGCCTTGTTTGTCTTACAAGTTTGTAGGTGACAATTGTGAATTGTATATTTTTATATTATTACTATTATAATACTATATTTCAAGTGTTCTCACTGTGGATTCGTAATCGGGACAGTTAGCAATGTAAACATATACATGCGGATCTACAAAATGAATGGCGGTTTGTTAGTCTTTTAGATCAAGTTATTCGACAGTGTGCAGAGACGTTTGGAAGATTCGGAACCAATTATTCAAACGCGTTGCGGGATCTGGAGAAGTGGGATCCGTGTCGAAACACTTGGGCGCAGCAGTGGTCCCACTGTATTCTTAGACAAGTAAATTATTACGGATGGAGTATAGATCCCGATCGAGCGCGAGATGGAATAACGTAGGTGTGGGCTCCTGTCTAGGTGTGGGCGCCCTGGCAGGGCGCAGCAGCCCACTGTATTCTTAGACAAGTAAATTATTACGGATGGAGTATAGATCCCGATCGAGCGCGAGATGGAATAACGTAGGTGGGTGTGCCTGTCTAGGTGTGGGCGCCCTGGCAGTATCCCAGCCATCGTACAACCATGATCTACACAACTAACAATACTCTCATGCCACATCGGCCGTCGCGTAGTGCCATCAGCCGGGTCGCCTTACCTGCTGCATACAGCAGGGCGGGTAAGCGAAAACATGCTACTGCTGACGCCTCCCTTCTACACTTTCACATTTTCCGTCTTCCACCCTCCCCCGCCCAAATTTGAATACTTTATCCGCAGGTCCCAGCTCTAGGTCTGACCGTGTTGCTCGCCCGCATCACACTCATCTGCAGCTTCTGCACGTCCGAGTTCAGTTACAACCCTAAACACTTCGAAGTCTGTTTTCAAACCCCGAAAGCC
>NW_008751704.1:2047021-2080002 GCF_000715545.1 Opisthorchis viverrini | reverse complement strand
TGTCAGTGGCGTTCGCGCTGTCACTTTCTTTCCAGATTGTCTGATTGAGCGGTTGGAGGTGTAGGCACCTCAGTATGCTTGACATAGGCCAGCACTAGGTCCCCTCTCTCACCCACTCTTTTTCTCTTCTCTGTAGGGATTTTAATGCAATTATATATATATATAACTAGACAAACCTTATGGTTGTACGGCAGTGAAGCATCAGTGCCAACACTGATGTTGCTGTCATTGATGACGATGATGATGATGGTGTCTCAACATAGACGCACATAAGCTGAGAAAGAAAGCGAAAGCATGGATAATGCGGGGCGTTCTTCAAACCGGTACGCTGACGCTGTATGACATCAACCTGGTAGCTGGGGCATCCAAGGTGCTCTCTGGCCTCATGCTTCAAGGTTGACTGACCACAGGGAGAGACAGATCCGTGAATACCAAGCTAAATTTCGTCCTACAAGAGGATGCATGGATCAAATCTTCGCCCTCCGACAGATTCTGGAACGCCAGTACTCTTTCTAGCAACCAACATTAATTGAGTTTCTTGATCTTGACTTTGTGGGCCGTCAGCCACTATGACAGTATCTGTGGAGCAGAGGTGTACCCCATAAATTATTGATCCCCCTTAAGGCGCTGTACGGCAACTCCCACGACCGTGAGAACGTCTACGGGAAGTTCTCGCCTGAATTCTTCACATCAAGTGGTATCAGACATGACTGCCCTCTTTCACTTATCCTTTTCAACTTCGTCATTAACACGATCATGGGAGACCCACTATCGGCCTCTAATGCCTGTGGGATCGAAGTGCTCCTGGGGCGTCTGCTCACATGTCAGGTACGCAGACGACATAGCTGTTCTGGGATCTGATACCGTGATAACGCAAACATAATTAAATAATCTAAACAATTGTGCCTCACGATTTGGCATACACTTCACACCTGTAAATTGTAAAGTGCTGCTACGAACCTGTGTGGGCTTGAACCCTAACCTCATGTTTGTGGACGAGCTGATTGAGATAGTAGATAAGTCTGTGTACCTGGGAAACTGTATCAATCCCAGTTGTCTCGCAAGATATATTTCCATCCTGATTGGGAAGGCCAAAGCAGCTTTTGTGAATCTGCATCACCTGTGTCTTAGGCGTGACATCAGCTTATCCATCAGGGTCGAGTTCACAATGCTGCTGTGCACTCCAGGTTAGTATACGGGTGAGAAACTTGGTCGCCGAGTGAGGACATAAAAATGCTCTCACTGTTTGATCATCAGTGTCTTCGGAGCAGTGCCCGAGTCTGGTGGGAACATCAGATCAGTAATGCTGAAGTAAGTCGAGTGCTTTTCGAAAGAAGTAACTCGCCTACGATTGATGAACTGATCACACTCCATAGATTGTATTCCTTGAAGGGCTCTTTTCGCACAACTATGTGAAGGGTGGAACCGGGCTAGACTTGGCATCGAAGTATGAAAGCCATTATCAGGAAGCTCAGCTGCGCTCGTCCCTGACGTCTCCCTGGATGGGGAACTCGAGCTGAAACACACTAATGTTTAAAGGCATTGTCAGAGATGACGCAGTCATGCTCTCAGTGATGCTCATGTATCCAAGCTTGTTGCCCCTAATGCATAGCTCCCCTCCTAATCTCTCCAACTAAAAGTTCACCGACAACCCTATACTTGCGCATCAGTTATATTGCACGGTTATTACAGCTGATGGTAGTGATGGTGACGAGCTGGACCTACCGGGTCTGCACAAAAACTCAGTTTTATCTTGTGTCGGATGGTGCATCAAGTAGGTTTGTGGTTGCGGTCAAAAATAGTCTGTCTCCAAGACAATACATTCCCTGGATGTTCAGCACATGTGTTAAACCCTGACCGAAGAAAGCAGGTGATGTTGCTCTATACTACGATGCAACTTTAAATAAATGGGTAGTTCATGTACCAGCGGCTACATTTTCAGTCACCGAAAAATTGGAGAACAAAAGAAGCATAGTCAGGCATTGGAGGCGATGACATATCCACGTACATAGTGCTCAATTATTCTGATTGTCTGAGCAACTGTGCATTGTGAGCGATGATCGGTCTGCCATTTTCTGGAGTTCATAAAGCCCTTATATACTGTTGACCTGAAAAAACCTAATTACTTTGGATGATACCCCAGAAGAGAGAGATTTATGCGTACGCTTGCATTGCCCACCGTGCATCCATTTCTGTAGAGGACGGTTTAACTATCTGTCCTCCTGATGTCTCACTCGAGGCTGATCACACAACCTTAGTTTTTTAATCAATAACACTTGATTGTTTTATTGTGGTTGGTTGATCCAGTTTGACCGCAGCCAACTGTGGACGTTGGTGGATTCAAGCGTGAGCTTGAATCAGCTTCTTGATCGTGAGGATAGCGATGATCGCGCGCTGCCCCTGGCTTCCGCGAGCGGACAAAACAACCACTTGCCCGGGTAACCCAGCATGTCCGACACTCCAGCTGGCGCTCATACTGAGAACATGTTCAGAGGCAATAGACTGCCAACCTGACGGACACCTCTGATGGAGCATTAACGTACAACGGATCCTTCCTACTCTCAGGGTGAATGGTAGACCACGTCAGTAGCCCACACTAGAAAAAGATGGGTAGCACGGTAAGTTGGCTTACTTTGTAAGGGGTGAACGTGCACTTATTCACCCCACCGGTCTGAATCATTCTTGCTTAGCCCAGTCTTATGGGCTTTGTGTGGTGAACTGCCTGCGACTATAGTTTTCGATGGTGTTACTTCCCCGAAAGACATCCACAACCATATGTGCTCGCGGAAGATAGTAATCCATGGTTTTTTTGGTACGATGCTTTCGCTGTCGAGGATTTAAATCTAATCGAACGATCTTTTGGGTCCCGAATTCTTCCGTTGGGTCACTTGGCCTTGGACGCTTGTCTCTGACGACAATGACACGCGTGATTCTTTCCTATTGCACCTGTGTACTCCGTTGCTCACCATCCCGAAATGCCATTCTTATGTTTCCAGATTATACCTGAGCTATTCTCCGCGTCTACTCCAATTTCATGTTAATAGAACTTAGAAATGGCGCAATGTTTTATGCCGCAGGCAAGGTTGTACATGGATTTGGTCGTGGTTCAAAGCAGTTGGGTATTCCGACAGGTACTTTATCGAACTTTGAGTTTCAGTTCTTTCGTTTGTGTAGCTAATTTGGACGCGTCTGTTGTCGCTCGGCTACCTAGCACAGTTGCCAACGGTATATACTTCGGCTGGGCCCGAGTGGAGGGGTATCCCGTTTGCAAAACAGTGGTGAGTATTGGCTGGAATCCGTTCTTCAGGAATACTACCCGATCAGTCGTAAGTTCAGACCAAAATAGCATTCAATCTCAGATATCTTTAATCAGGAGGCCCATCTAATCGAACGGTTTGATGAGGACTTTTACGATCGGGTGATGCATCTACTCATCCTAAAATATCATCGACCAGAGAAGGATTTCGACAATTTGGGTAGGTTCTTCATTTACAATAGATATTTTATTGGGTGAATCGGACATTTGGATAGTTGTTGTAAACACCAATCACCCGACTACAAGACTACACTGTGAATGACTTTGGACAATCACATCTTGGTTTACTCAATACCGTGCTTAGCGGAATACCGTATTGTTGTTTTGATGAAACAGAACTGGAATCTTATTGCATCGTCAGTGACAGTTCAAACCCATTTCAACGGTAGCTCTATCGCCCCCCCCAAGGCTGATTCGAGTCCTCGTTTGGGCAGTTTGGACTCTCCCCAGTTTCTGAATTACTAATATACCTTCCTGCCTTAAAGGCCATCGAACGTCAGATTTAAAAGCACGTTCACCAGCGCCATTTGAAGACGAATTTTGTGATTTGGCTTTTTAAAACTAATTTGGAAATTGGACTGATTTCAGACGACTGTCCCCTGACTGCATTCAGTAGACAGATGCTCCGGGGGTACAGTGGAATAGTACACCCTGATCTGTCTCTGTTACACTGATTTGGCCAAACTGGTCGGGCTCAGCCATTTGTATAACAACCGTAAGAGCGAGGAAAGTGAGGGTTTGGATAAACACTTGCTTCCAGGGGGGCACTTTTGGTGACACGGAATGTTTTCCGCTACCTTATTTGCTCCATAATACTGATTTGCTCAGGAGGGGAGACCGCTACTAGAAACGTCTAATGTCATGAACCTAGGGTTGCTAATCAACACATTGAATCATTTGATCACATAAAACGTCAGTCACATTAAACGACTGTTGCCGTAGACTAATACATCTCGCTGCACCAGGGAACTTTCAAACTGAACTGAATTTCGCTTGGCTGATAATCCAGCTTGAGGTTTATTTATAGCACGATTCACTGGATTGCGCTCCGGTTGAAGCCCACCACATTGAAGTCAGTGAAGCTGGAAATCGGCAGGTTTACACTCACGTGTGAGTTCGACATACTGCACCTTTCCAAGCGGGATCATTTCCCTGGGAGGGGCTACACTGGGCACTCCCTACTAGTCGTGGTGCGACCACCCTAAAGAGTGACCGAAATTTTCCCCGTAATGATGAGATCTAGTCGGGTCAGAGTTGTTACTTAAACTACGACTACTACTATTTCTGTCTTTTCGAACGTCTTAATTTTATACACAACTTTCAGACGCTTTGGTCGACTGCATTCATGAGGATATTCGCCAGGCGAACCAGTACCTAGACAAACCGGAAGCCACAATCTGGAATCACACAAATTGGTTCGATCTCTACACGGTGCCCAAGTCTCCTATTTAGATTATTCACTATCTGTGCCATAGGCCCATTCTAGTCTTTGTTCATCGATGTCGATATGTCGTCTCTCAGTTTCTTTCCCTCCCCCTTTTATATGGCTGTGGTTATATCACGATTTCAAAGAATGTTGGCAATTGCACTTTCCTGTTTTTATATTTAATGGTGGGATTTGAACCTTATGTCTAATATATTACACGATGATCGGGGTTCCCTTCATCGCCTCATCCCTTCAACGAGGCAACTCGCTAGATGGTCCTGCGGACCAAAACGCGTGAGAAGTATGGGAGTTCTGTTGGTCTTGCATCGTAGCGGTCAACCACTAACTAAGCACCAGAGAGTCAGCTGTGCAGGCTGGTTTTTCTGGTCCAGGGACCTGGAGACAAAAACACAACAGCTTCAGTTTCACGAACCTTACCATATGATTTTAGAAACCGCTCTGAATAGCGATTGGGCGGCTGACCACATATGCAGGACCTATGGTTGTTTTCGGCTGGCCTGGTAAAATGAAGTTAGGTAGTCAGACAGACCAGTTTGGCAAGTTCCCTTACATGTAGTATAAGAAACCAAACTGCAGGAAACAAGTCGACAGCTTGGACGACCGATAAACACGGTGTCAGCCTAAAATGTATCAAGTCCACCCACCCACAACTTCACTATTGTTCCCGGATAGAGAAATAACAAGAGCCTAGTCGGCGAAGTCAGTTTTTGCTCGCTTTTAAGGTGCTTACTGTGGTGAGATTTGGGCTAGCTCAGATCGATACTTTTGAGCTATGGGATGGGAAACGAAATGTCAGATGTGCACGCTCCATGACGTGATCGGAATCAAGTGGTGTGCTCCAGAAGGAATAGCAGTCTTGAATTGTTGCTCCCCACAGGTGACTGATGGTCACGTGGTCCACGGTCGATTTGTAGTTGGTGGCCGCCAGGTTATGCGGTGCGAATGTTTATGTTGAAATTTCGCACTTACCAGAAACAGTTCATGGCCGGCACACANCGATCTCCGTTGTCTGTGCGGCGGATAGCTCTCGATAGAAAGTGTTCTGAGCATCAGAACTGCAGTCCGTTGGGGCATAAGCCGACACTACAAACAGGCATCCCTTTATGCCGAGAGGTATTGAGCTTGATTTAGCTGGATGACCGGCCGTCAATGGACGGCGCAAAAGTAACTGTTCAGTGGTATCCAGTCCGGTAAAGCGCGTTCTGCTCTGGGGCTGAGTGCAACTCCCACCCGATGTATTCCACGAGCCATGGCTTCTGGTTACCGGACACACTGAGGGCGAAATGTGAAAGAGATGAGCTCGTCCTTGACGTTCTGAGGTGCATAACCACGCTTGGTTCTTGTATGCGTGTTTCGGAGACACAGCATACATCAATTTCAATAGGTATAAGGTTTAGGCAAGCATTGACAGTTTGACATAGAGTGCGGACGATAAAAGCCCCTATATATATGAAGGATTCCGTGGGTTTAGAAGGGTGTCATCTTTATTTATTTTTAATAGGCAGCGAGAAGCATAAGGCTCTTCAGTCAACTGACAGCGACGGGAAGGGGTTCGGTAGGGACATCGGTGAACACCGAACTGCGCAAGCAAATATTTCTCGGTTACCCAGGGTGAGGAAGGGGGTATGGTTGAGGTACCGCACCTTGTGCCTTTGAGTCAAAGTCTGTCCACAAGGCAGTGGAAGAAAGTAGGGTTTTCTTTGGGGACCCTACCCGGAGCCGATGATTCAATATTCTGACCTCCTCGGTTGCAGGGGGTTGGCCTAACCCGAGTTCTGATCTCCTCGGTTGCAGGGGGTTGGCCTAACCTGAGAACGCTGGGAATAAGGCATTACTGCCTCATTCTTGATTCAGATGTGCACAGCAGATACCTTTTGAGCAGCACAGTTGTGCACAGCAGATACCTTTTGAGCAGCACTGGACTCTTCGGTGACGTCCGTGTGATTACAAAGGCAATAAGACTGCAAACTGTTGCAGCGCAATTACTGGTGACGTGATACGCGTAACACAAGGGCACGTTATACAACACGTGGCGTGTTGTTAGTGTACTGTGGCTGACGCAGACACTGCGAGCGGAATTGATGCGCGTTAGGCTCCCCATGACAACTCGGAAAGTCAGTGATATCCGGAAACAGTGAAACACCTAGCAAGGTGGACTGCATAAGACAGGGGAATGTTGGAGTTCAAGGCTTCCTAGTCGAAGATGTTTTTTTATTTCATTGTTTGTTAATGGATGCAGACCGTCAGCTGACTATTGGTAAACGGTTGTAGAGGGGTCAGACATGCCCAACTGAGACCCAATAAAGAATGAAGAAATCCGGTGGTTTCAAGCCTGCCGTATTCGCAGCAATTACTGCTGGACACTTTAGGAATTTTACAAGGTTTATCTGCCCGCTTACAGACCGGAGTCACACTCTCCAACTTTTCAATCCGACGAGGCCCGTGTATACGTGAATGGCAAAGTTTTCACAACCGGATTTCTGGCCAGATGTGGGCCGCATCGTTACGTGCCCGTCTCGTTCTAAACATAGGACTAAGTGGACTGTTTGAGCAAGTGCTTTGACGTCAAATTTATTGGATCTATTTGTCTTCACGGGAAGTGTGAGCGATAGGTAATGTTGGTGTTGATTCTCACTGGTATCACCTATAGCTGCCGCAACACCAAATAAATCCAAGTTTGGTTTCAGGAGGGCTTGGTTGGGTGGATTTTGACTGGTTAACGTTTCGCCTTTGACACAAGAGCTTCATCAGGTCAGATGAGCGAGTCACCAACTTGACATACGAAGAACCAATCAGTAAAGCCCCTTCAGATAAGCACACTCGACCAGTGTTGAATGTCGGGACAAGGGTGTTGTCGGTTAGTGGGTTGCCCAAATGGGTTTTTGATTGGCTATGGTTCCTTGATCTTCCGGGTCAAGACGCTTCAAATGAGAACAGAGCGCGAGTAAATTTTGTCAGTCTGTGTGGGTTTGTAACATTGACGACAGTTCAGTTGGGGTTGGCATGTGAGAATTGAGCTACTTGATGACTACTATTCCTGATAACCGCACCTCACGTGTCCTTATGGAAAGCCAACGGACACTGGGGCAATTTTGAAATACTGGTCTGCCCATCCGAGTTCGGTATTCGCTAGTATCGCCTCATCAATCTTTAGGCGTGTAAGGGTCCCGTGCACAGAATAAGCTGATCGGATAGCGGGCCAAATTGAAGTAAAGAACAAACTTCGGGTACCCAGGTAGTTTGATTAGGGGTGTTGGTGCCGGTAGCGGAACCCACTCAACGGAATGGGAATGGACTGTTGTGACGGCACGCAAATCAGGGAAATCGGAAGCTATTCGAAGGATTCTAAACACAACAATATCTACCAGTGAAACCCATGGTGAACCTGAAGTAGAAGACGAAGGAATCAAAGCTTATCGGAACCAGTTCGACAGTCCACGACCGGTTTCGCCCTTCTTGGGGCTCATCAGGTAGGCGCAGTCTCCGGGTTTCCGTCAAACTTATGTTCTACTTGAAACTAAATTGCAGGAACTAAGCGAAATACACTATTTTGCAAACATTTGGTTTTGCGAGAGACTCACCTGGAACCCAGCTGAATCTCTCCTTTGTAATGTTTCCAGGCAACCGAATGTTCATTTGTAAATGAGTGTATTTCGCTGATTTCATGCAATTTGGATTCAAGTAGAACATAAGGTCGACGGAACCTCGGGGACCGCCTACCTGATGAACCCTTTAGAAGGGAGAGACTGTCGAAGAATTTTCAGCTACCTTATTAGTAGTGCACTACGAATAAACACATCGCGACATCTCGAATATCGTAGCAACTGAAATATGAGGCGGTCTGGTGCAGCACATTCAGTTGCCTGAAGTTATCACAAACGAAAGGTTCAGCTGGGTTCCAGATGAGCCTCTCACAAAACCAAATTTGCAAATGGTACAAAGTTAAAGCTCTCCCAACCAGTCAACGCAAGTTTTTGGTAACTGCACTAACCGAGAAGAGCCGTTGATTGATAATGAACACTGATCTAGTGCGCTAATATGAAGACGTCTTACTGATTGTTTCTCCGTCTTGGCCCGATGAAGCTTTTGTGTCAAAAGTGAAACGTTGCTCAAGCAAAAACTACCGACTGTTTGCCAAGCCCTTCTGGAGCTTCCGCTATTTCACTTACCGTGCCCTTTCTGAAGGGGTAATGTCTGCTAGAAGCAGTCGCTCCTTTTGACATTGTCAGTTAACAGAATGTCATCTGGTTTCATGGTGACATCCACTACTTTGTTGGAAACTCATATGAATTCTTGATGTAAGTACTAGATTTTCCGATGAGCAGTTTTACAATACATCCGCCCAGCTCATGGACCGGGGTATGTGTTTAGTTTACTAGCGGTCTCACCGGGACACCTGGTTTATGGTAGGCCGTGAAGCCGTGGTTGGAGTCTCCTTTTGGAGTGCAGTCGATACCAGTTATCTTGCCTCAAGTGGTTTATCACGAATCGCGAATACTTGCCAACCTCAGCTTCACTCCTATTCGTGAAAGACGCACTATTCCCACTGTTCATCTGCTGGCAAGAAACCTCAGATAGATCTTGGTTGACCTGTAGATAATCGCTCTTGTTCATGACAACAGTGGTCTTGCGCCTATCCACCTTTACAAACCAAGTTTCGCAAAAGCGGTCGCCAACGGCAACTGAAACGTCAGATTACAACAACCTATTCCGGTACTCAGTGTTTTGACTTTATAAGTGAAAAAACTTCACTTTTCGGTTTCAACTACTAATCTTCCCAATTCGTTCACACCCTAACTTTACTTGCACAAGATATTCGACAGTCAGCACTTTGGTTACCCCATGTTTGAAGTGAATAGTGTTGGGTATATCATTCAGACCACAAGTTTTTATCTGTCTCCGTTTGACGCTGTGCTCTCAAGTTTCGAAAACATCCTTCAATATAGATCTTGGCTGAATTTACCGATTGATCGATTCTGACATGGTATGCATAATGCAAATGAAGCGGTAATCTCGCAAGCTCACACTGATATGCCACGTATGAGCGAATCACCAGATTAACTCCTCCTGCTCCTTGTTCACATGTTTTTGTTGCGTATTCAGGGTTGCCACCGTAATCTCGTGCATCGAAAGTTGTTTCACAATACGTCCCGTTTTTTAATAAAGTTTAGTTAGCTAGTTTATTAGACCGGGTATCACTTCAACCCAAAAAGGGAGACGAATTCCTATTTCGTACGAACGTAATTTTCTCGTACGGTCGGAAAACCTCTTTTATATGTGGCGTTCTTTAAGGGAATCAACAACATTGCACATCTACAGTTCGTCCGGTTAGTAGTAGTTTGAGCATTTCCATTGTCCGGCTGAAATTCGCAAATCTGTCCGCACTCGATAAAAAAGGCATCACATATGCGCAGAGCAAAATAGTCCAGTTGAATGACTGACCGACCTCACTAATGACGTCTAAATTGAGATATTGGAAAATCTAATAAACCAGAGGACTAGTTAAGTTTTTCATCACACTGCTGCGATCGGTGAGAACACACAAACTTTGACCAACAGAAGATAGATACTATTCGAAACCTAATTCAGAATCTTCAAGTACCAAGAAAATGCAGCGGACAGACAAGCCAGAACAGAATCCCAGAAGACAGTTCCTCATGTCAGCTATAGTTAAGCTGTATTTTGGCATTTCACATTAAAGTCTCTCTAATTATTCTTTAGGAGTTTGTAGACGTCAGTTTTCTGACACTAATCCTGTGTCAGGAGCACTTACAAGCTCAATTTCGGTGAGACAAAATATTCAAGACATCGCGAACTTGCCACCGTAGCGTATTCTACTGGTACACCATCCGGCTGAGATCGGAGATTGGCTAGTCCATAGCTTTCCGCAAAGGAAAAGAAAGCCGTTGGAAATGAGGTGATCCGTGTGAGTTGGTAAACGTAGTATGTGACTGTATCTAACGCGTTATTCGTCTCCTCCATTGAAGCACACACCCAGAGCGAGGAGGCGAAATCAAAACTCGTGTCAAAATCACTCACTATTATACAAAGTCGCCAATAAGACTGCTTCAGTTGATGGACTGAGGTGGATCAGTTCCCACAGGATTGCCCTTCTTGAGCTTATCCGGAGGCGTCAACCCCGAGATTCCCTCAACCTTACGTTCTACTTGAAAAAGGATATCACAAACGGAGAATTTAGCTAGGTTACAAGTGAGTCTTCCACAAAAAGCAATTTGGTGTACGAGTGAGAACATTTGTCAAATTTGATGCCATTCTGGGTTCAAGTAGAAACTCGGGGGCTGCACCCACCTGATTGGCCCCAAGAATGGCAAAACAGGCCATCGGCTGTCAAAAAGTTTTCAGCAAACTTTTGAGTAGTATATTAACTCTATTCAAGTTATTTTATGCTCCCGAACATAGTACCAAATGAAAAATGAGGCGGCTTGGTGCATCACATTCAGTTAAAGAGAAACATCATAAAAAAGACATTTGGCTTTCAGGTGCCTCTTCCATGGGAAATAATTGGGCAATCAGATGAGTAATTTCGTCGAAAAAGCATCAGCTGTTTTCTACGGAGTATTCGAATGCAGACAATGAGTACAACCGGTTAGTTTGAGGAGTGCAAGAGGACAACTCAGTAGTGCAAACACTCCAGAGGCGCAAAGCATAGTCAGGTCACAAAATGTGACAGAGTTTACGTGAAACGTGCCAGAACAATCTTTTCTGCTAATTCACACAAAGAAGCCAAGAAAATCCAAGGCCCACAAACCTGTACGCAGTCCAAGGCTCAAACCTGTGCCATGCCCCAATCACGTGTCTCTTGATTGAAATGGTGACACTGGAATCGATCTGAGTGAAAACAGATTGCGAGTCGTTTGATAGTTCCAGAACTCGATTAGATAAGTGCTGTTTTACCCGCACTTCGAGTTGTCTGTCAGTTCCACCAATATGTGCTTCAACGCAACTGCAGGTGAGTTCATATAAGCAATAATTCATTGACAAAGCTGAGTGTGGTGTTGTGATAGGCGCAATCGCAGGAACGCCGTGCAAGCTACCACTTGTGGCCGGACAACGTGGTTTCGGGATGTTTTATGAAACAAGTAGAGCTCAATATGTTGAGACAAGTCTGTAATGTGAAGATACTCTCGTTTATATGTACTTCTGATACACTGAATAGAGCATCTAGCAGTTGGAATTTCTTACAATTTAATACCTAGGAACAGCAGTTACCGGTCCTGTAATCAATTATTTTCTCGAAAGTTTTACAACCCAACCGTCTGTGGATTATACCAGCTAATTTCCATAGACCAGCTTTCTTATACTGATACCGAGTCCATCGACGTGCCTTTACTGTTTGTGCGCTTACTAGACAATCTGTCTCTTGTCCCATTGAACTGGCAAGCAACTCCAGCACTCACAAACAATGTATCCTATAATATATGACAATGGTTAAGCAGCATTGAGTTCGTTTGCGACATCCCTTCAGATTTAGGAAGGCGTATGATAAATTGGTTGATTGCTTATGGTAACCAGTGCGTTGGACTGTTCTGACTTGAAACTTACCATATCATACTTTATCGTCTACTCAGATTCGACTCGAGCTTGGTCCGGAACTTTCATGAACTTTACCATCTAAAACTATTGATTTTTATATAGTTTACACAAGATTTACGGACCGAAAGTACCAATGTAGGTCATGAGTGATCCACGTTATCGTAAGCTGGTTGGTCAGCATTTTCAAACCTAAAAGCCCCGAGGTGATGGAGTAGTGTTTAAAGAAAACCTACAAATGTACGCTACGTGAAAGTTTCTTGAAAACCTTTCAAAAGCCTGTGACCGGTTTCGTTCTTCTTGGTGCTCATCAAATAGGTGCAGTCCCCGTACTTCCGTCAACTTTATGTTCTGCTTGAACCTTCAGGAAAACATAATGTGATATCTAGCGTCAAATGAAACATGAAGCAACCTTTCTATAACACATTCTGCTGAAGAATAGGATGGACGGGTATTTCAGCTAAGGTGAACTGAGTCACCCGTTGAATCGAAATCGATGTGCGAATGAGTGTATTTTGCGAATACTTTCGAACTTATGCCACACCAGGAGAAAATCAATGTTTCAAATTTCGGCACTACTTACGAACGTTCCTGTAACTGAAACTGTTAACCTTTTGTGGACATTCCATTTACTTCACTACCTACCCTGATTTTTAGAAATATCATCTCTGTATACACAATTTTTTTCCCAGCATAAATGGTCGCCATGGGAAGTCCCTGTTGAACGAAACTGGATGATATCTTCATAGTCTATTCGAAACCATTTGCGAAGACAACTTATATGACTGCTTCCCATTTTTGCTACGCCCTTCACCAGGACATTCGCTTTAAGAACAAGTATGAACAGAATATCCAGTTACTGTTGAGAAAAAACTAATTTATAGGAAATCTTACATCTGAAAGTCCTGTTCGATTAATCGAAAGCACACGCAAACGGGACTGTATCTTTACATGTCAAATTAGCAACAACTACCCTTGATATATGAACTCACCTGCCGTTGCATCATCATCATCGTCATCATCATCATCGTCATCATCATCATCATCGTCATCATTGTCATCTGTGATAACCGCCTACTCGTCGTACAGTGGTTGTAGCTGACGCATTTTCTTTCACCTACGATTCGGGGAGGTTGAGTAGGTGGCTGCGCATTGCAGGCGAGAGATGATAAATTTGTGCATACATCTGGCACTGTCAGTGGGCTGTCAAGTGGGGGAACTTGGAAGGGAGCTATGCATTGAAGGCAATAGCTTGGATGCACGAGCGCCATTGAAGGCGCGACTGGGCCATGTCTGACAATGTCTCCAAACATTCATGTGGACCGTCTTGGGGTCCCCATCCAGGAAGACGGCAATGACCAGCACAGCTGAGTTAGCTGGTAATGGCTTTCACACTTCGCTGTCAAGTCACTGTTTGACCGCCTTTGGCTCTCTTCTACCATGCACGTGGTTTTGCGAAAAGAGCCCTTCGAGGAAATCGGTCGACTGGCATACGCAGCACGTGGCCAGGCAAGCGTAACCTATGCAGTATGATCAGATCATCTATCGAGGGTGAGTTATTTATCCCGAGTACCACTCGACGTACTTCTGTATTGCTGCTCCGGTGTCCCAACCAGATTCAGGCAATGCTCCGAAGACATCGTTGGTCAGACACTGGAAGACTTTTGACGTCCTCAGCGCGCAGCGGCAAGGTTTCTAGTCCATATAGTTATGTGGAGCGCACCGCAGCATTGTAAACTCGACCCTTGACAGAGAAGCAACTACCTGCAGTTGCGATGAAGCACACACTAGTGGAACTGACAGGCAATTCGACGTGCAGGTAAACCAACACTTGTCTAATCGAGTTCTGGAACTATCAAACGACTCGCATTCTGTTTTAACCGAAATCAACTCCAGTGTCACACTTTCAATCACGAGGCACGTGACTGGTTTTACAAGTTTTTGTTTTCTTAAGTTTACCCTTCAATTTCATACCATCTCACGTTAGCTGTGAGCATCTGTTCTGATTTTCGGAATTTTTGGTGCAGCACACTCATTGTATCTGCTAAACTGTTTACAGGATAGTTGCGAACCGTTCAGCATACAACGCGTTGCGTACTGAATCCAGGTGAGCTGCCGAAATTCCGTATTCTCGTTAACCACGTGCTAAGTTGTGATCGAGATGCCTACAAGATCTTAAGGGAGGCGTGTTGAAGCCGTTCCTGTTCGGATACCGCGTTTCCGTACAGGATACATACGTTACACAGTTAAAATCAGTGATTCCATATAAACAGTATACGAACTCGGATGGCCCCTGTTGTAATCATTAGGAGAAAGATGGTTCATGGTGAGGAAAATTCACATCATTTGGAACAGGTGAATAGTTGAATAAGTGTTATTATTTCGAAGAGTCTAATCGGTAAGCTCAAGTCTTCATCGAATTTTATGGTAGGTGCGATGAGTAGGAATTTTTTGGCTTGAAATCTGGGATCCATGAATTCTCAGCCATGAGAATCTTTTCAACCCTATCAAATGGACTCGGATGGGTCTGAGCAGCAATTGCTTGGGTAAATAACTTGAGGACTAACTGACCATGAGTGGTAAGTTTGAGTCAGATGACATGATGGGTGCACGCTGATGATAACGCACTTTACCTGATACTTGGATGAAATTACACACCCGAATTCACCATACGTATGGTAATCTCATGGCTCTCACGTCAAAAACAACCAATTGCTAGTTCGATCAAAACGAGACAGTTAAGTTCGTAGTCACATGGTGACCCACCGAGAAGAGATGACCGAATGCGGCTTGATTTTGAGGGCCAGATCATATTGTTCTCATCCAGGATAGGTCTTTAGTAGATTGCGCTCACAATGCAATGCCTTCCCGTTGTTCTTCTATCTAGATTTACTGCTCGTTGGCTGTTGCCCAACAGGGAGCGTGTGTTTCACTGCATACAGCTTGCGAGTTATGTGATAGCTTTTCGAATAACTACCGTCACATAGATTGGATGGCTTATGTGCCTCTGTGGCCCACTCAGCTATACTGGGGGAAGGAATGTCTGTGTGAAACCCGCAGGGTCTCTCATATCAAGCAGGTCAGTGGTTAGAGGTCCGACGAAAACAGTCTCCTGACCCTCAGGGTTGGGGTTTCGAACACGCATGGCCGTTTTTGCTTTAAAAATCATAATGCACTTGGAATTCCCGCCAGGCGTTGATGGTGATGATGATGACAGGGATATTCCGTTCATCTTATGTTCACATGAAAATGGCATACAGACATTCATGTATGTGTATATCTGTCAGCCACTAAGTCATTAGACACCGAAAATGGCCTCAGCCGGATCCATAGGGTTACTGATGACCTAAAAATGTCGAGATTTTGGGACGGTTTGGTCAGTTTAACGTGTGAATCTCATGTAGAACCCCCGGATAAACATTATTCTTGACGGACACTAGCTTCGTTTTTTGCTTCCTGTATTTAGCTTATGTCTACCAATGGTACCGAGTCAGTCCCCTTCAAATTGGACCATGTTGATCTACGGTCTAATATGCAGTTATTTTGTCCGAAACAAGTCTCCTACAGAGTACGTCCAGCATATTTAATTGAGGTAGTCTGACCAGTTCTCCGCGGGGCTCAACCATGTACGTATACCTCCGCCGACTTGACTACCCTGGTAAAAGTGAATGCTTACCGAAGGAGAAGGACCATATGTTTCCATTCGGAACAAAGGTGCTCTGAGTCCCGGATAGGAACATTTTAAACCAGTCATTGTGGGTGTTTTCCTCTGTTCACTTCATCAGATCATCCCTTGATAAATCCTCAAGTTCAGCATATCAAAGCCATAAACTGTGGTGGATATAACTCTAACCATAACCTCATTCGGCTTCACAAACGCCTAACTAGTCCGTGTGGGGGATCAAGTTAGCGATCGGTTTAGGTCATGCCTGAGAAGACGAATGAAATTAATAATGCTCGTGAGTGAAGTTCACATACATCGGTTGTTGTAATTTCGTTTGATGAGACTACAACATAAACAGAAGGACTGGTGACAGTTCAAACCGAAATAACCTCAGTTAAGTAGCATAACAAGGGAAGCGAATGTGAGACATAAAGGCACCTAAAACGTACAGTCCGTTTCCATTGGTATGGATGATCCTCAAGTATCTGATGAGGAAGCGGTACTGAGCAATGGAAAGTGGGATATTTCTGAGACAGACATATTTTCTCTGAATTGAGATGCACCTAAACCGTAGAACTCCCGAAGATGCAACTCTGAGAGCGGTTTTAATTTGCAACAACTTTCCAGCACTCGTCGACGTACCTTTTACTCGCGTGCAGTTTGATGCTGATCAACACAATCCATATTTTTCAGGTTACCACTCATCTAATGGATCCAAGTGACAGTATTCCCACTGTCGGATGTGTCAGAAGCTGACCTCATCCCGCAGTGAGTGCACACGAACGTGCGCTACTTGCACCTGTGACATTCTGACATATATATAAGGTGAATAGACACACTGAAACGTTCTGTATATCAGAACAAGAAGCATAAACAAGGATTCAGTATAGAAAAATTCGTCTGGGTCTCGGAATTTCATAAGATATATTTGACTTTTGTGTTAAAACGACGCGTACTGAAAGAAATAAGAAATTAGGGAAAATGGTGGCGCTATTCAATCCTTTTGAAGATTGCTTACGCGTGTTGAGAATTTCCGCCCGAACATGCGCCCAATTCCTCATCGTTTGTGCTCTCTTCTCCGGTGACCGATTCCTCATCACTTTCCGTACAGTCTGCCTGCTTCACTCCGTATTCCTCCATCTCTTGTTTCGATATCTTAGGTTTTCTCTTCAAATCGATGAACTTGACGTTTGTCAGCATGCCGTTTAGGTATTGTACAATATTCGGATGCGGTAAATGGATCTTGTGACCCAAATCAGAACGCTTTAACAGTTGGGAAGGTTTTTCAGCACGAATTTTCTCCAGTGGTTGAATGTAGGTTTGCACGTAACTGGGAGTTCCCCGAGGATCGTGTGTGCCAGGCTTGGAAGGACCTTGCCAGAAACGTCTTTGTGCGTCGCTAATATCATTTTGATTGAGACTCAGTTCTTCTTTGAGCCATGAAGAGAGTTCCGGTCCAAAGTAATCGTCAAACACTAGGGGGATCTTATCCTTCTTTACTAGTTTGACCTTCTTCGCTGTGTTGGGGTCCACAAACACACGTATTGCTTTCCAAATGCCATGTAGTGCGGGATTGTGGTGAACGAGAAAGAAGCGGTACAAATGCTCTGGGTAGTTATTTCCGAATGTCTGACTGAACTGCTTGCCGAGTTTCGGATTACAACACGGTAGAGTGAGACCTGGAATGCAGAGAATTGACGGTTGTGAGAGATGTGGTGGTTTCAATGCTCTTCATGATTAGTTAATCAGTCATGGAAATCGAATAACTAAAATGGCTTTGCCAGTATAAGTGGCATTTTGAATTTGTAGGTTGGAAATTTGGCTTCCCTGTGTCTTGTAGCCAAGATGTTTTATTCAGATGTTTTACTCTTTTTAGGATCCATCAAATGCATGCATATCCATAATCTGTCAGATTAATAAAAAAAAGTTGCACGGGTGCGTCGCATTGGTTAAGATCACAAACGCGCATCTAAATTGTCGCCTTGGTTGATGATGAAGCATTCGTAACCTAAATGTCCAACTTAGTGAACAAACCAGTCGAAGTCTGTCTTCGAGTCACCGAAGGCTTCATTATTCGATCTTCTGCAGGATGGTATTCCACTACTCCCGCTTAAACACACACTGTATGGACTTGAGCTGACTAGTCCCTTATTTGGTGACGTCGGTTAAGAAGGCTGTTGTAATGAGCATGGGGCTCGCGTGATTTCTAAGGTAAGAGTAGTTAGTTTTCTGCCGTGGCTAATTAGACTAATGTATCTGTGTGTGGGTGGATGCCTCCTGTTGTTATGGGCCCCAGTTTTCTTAATGCCTTCCTAATAGCCTGATTGGCTCAGCCAAACCAGAAAGCCAATGAACGTGCAAATCAGCTGACCTATTGAACGCTGACACGCACAGGCATGTCATGGGCAGACGAAAACGGGCTACTAATAAAGCTCACGTGAAAAGTTTTAGGTTGACCGAAAATGACACTGAAAATAGAACTCATCTGTCGAGAACAATGGAAGAACAACCAATTAAATCTGTCCCAACGAAAACGGTTATTCCATTGGAAGTCGTATAGTCTAGTTACATCCAGACCTGGTTCTCCTAACACTCTTCCTGTTCTTCCAGGTTTCTACTCATACGGAGCTTTCAGAAAAACAAATTACTGATGAAAAATTTCCTCCGGCCTACATTCAACAAAGAATAAGCGATTCAGAATAGGCACCTTGAGTGGTCGCCAAACTAGGAGTATGGAATGCATGTAGTGTCAGTGAATCACTGATGCTTCTATGTGGTCAGTCCTTTGATTGCTAGAAGCATGACTCCTACTAGCATGAGGCAAGAGAGGATAACGGTTTATGTCTGACTAAGTGGTCATGATGAGCTACACAAATTCCCTACTTAAGGTGAAACCTCCGGTATCGTAACCCGATTTGTATTTAACTGAATGGCTGACACTCAATTCGGATTTGTCGATCAACATGTGTCACAAAGCTGAAATCCCGTGCACAATAGGTGGTCAAAGGAATGTTGACAACATCCCAGCCCAGCTTTATAAGTTTTCTTAACTGATCCAAGTCATAGTTCGTTTAAAATAAAAAAAAGTTATCTTAATGATGCAATAATAATTTGCGGACAAAAAAATCCACTGGCCAACGAACCACACTTCCGTCCAGGGTTATGTTAACACAAGAGCATCCGTCTGCATCAACTGATTATCGCGTTTGATGGAGATATCGTTTCACATCCATTCACCATAGTTGGTTGTAACTTTTGAAAACTTCGTTCAATCTTGTTGTCACATCGCTTCAAATGACCTCAACAGAAAAATCAATGCAGCTTACGTTTGAACATCCGGGTGGCCAGTTTTGATGACCCTCCGCGACTTATTCGTCCATAACTAAATTTTTGACTGGGATATTGGCATAAACTGCCTGAGAACTGTGCCTGTTGAGACGGAACACACAATGCAGCTAGTGCTTGTATGATCAGGCTATAACGGACGTTAACAAGATCCCTTGGCTGTCACGTTAACCGATAAGAAAAACGATCCAGCCTTATCCTTTCTTGAGTGCGGTAAAGCTTGAAGTGACGTGGATTGTACCTAGTCTTACACTAAGGGTTGCAAAATTTGCCGTTCAAATGAATAAAGACCAGAAAAATCTGCTTTATACACTGAAAAGTCGTAGATGGAAATGCGTGGCCTGTTTATCTTCTGCGTCATCTGCACTATCGGTGCGTCTTTATCGCACCACGAGTGCTCGGTCGTATCTTTCCGTGGTATGTCGTACACCAGCGTCGATCGCATCGAACCGACGGACAGCCTCATTTGCATCAAGACTTCACTCCCCATACATCATCACGTCTGCACTCGTTGGTATAGTGCCAGACAAATCAGCTCAGATGCTGTCAGACGCTACTGTCATCAGAAAAGTTATCTACTGTCAGCGGGTCACGCACACGTTGGTAAGTTAGGTCTCGTCGTCCCCCACCAGCCTAGTGAGTGAGGGTGAGCAGTGCCTGGGTCTGAAGCTCCGTCAGGCAATCCAGAAACAATGTGATATCGGATGGTCACAATTCAGAAGCCTCACGACAGCCGCCTTGTTTCAGTTAGATCGCCTCGGACATGGACACTTGAGAATACCGGCACAACACCGCACTGCCATGCTCCCTTCAAAATGGCTTGTCAGTGGGTAGTTCATCGACTGTCTGGTTATTTGGAAGCGGCCACGGTGCGTCGTTTGGGTTGGATGCATCACAGAAAAGACGGAAGCTTTCCTGACCAAAGGTGACTTGAAGACTGCGACCTTCTCGCCCTCCTGATTTCAGAAGTTCTCCAGCAATAACACAATTTTTCGTACCATTTTCCAGTTCTATTTGTTCTCTTTGTTCGAGTGATCGACAAATATCTGCAGGCATGGCAACGTGGTCATGAATTAAAGCGCTAGTAAGTGCCAAGCCAACGATCATGTGACTTGCTTCTACGTCTGTCTGAAGGACAACTGGCCTTCGGTGGTCAGCTATTGAGACTCGATACTGTTCATACTAGAACTACCCGGTGAAGCTCTACATCAAAGGTTTATTATTGATCGAATTCCAACGAAATCGTGCTTGGTAACATAAACAACCCATAAACTTTCTCCGAGAGACAAACTGTGTAAAACAAACCAACCCGTCCCCAACGGCTTGATACTCTGACTTTATCAACGAGTAATGGGAAGCTTCTAGGATACAAGTCTGACTGGAGAAAATAAAATTCCCCACCAGAAAGTATACGAACTGTACGTTTGCGAATCAATAGCTCGCAAACATTAAGGTCATGCGCATCTCTGAATTTGCTTTTCTGACAACCACCAAGTGAGTGCAAACAAAACAGTGAAAAAATTTCAGTGAACTTCCCATTGTACACCTGGTCATCTATTAACGAGACACCTGGCTAGCGCATCACAACAGAATTCCACTCTTGCACCGAAGCGATCATTTCCTGAACACAATTTCAGTTTGACCAATAAAATTTTTATTTAGTTGTCGCTTATCAGGCTAACTCTTATCTAGGTTAGTCAGCTAGTTAGAGAAAACTTCAAAAAACTGGTAGAAATTGTGTGCTCATCATTCAGAATTTAACACAACCGACGTGAAAGTGGGGCAATTTGGCAGAAATTCACACATTTTGGTTTGACGATTCGGATAAATTTCCAGTTTCTGAGAAACTCGGATACCGAAGATCGTAAGCACCGTGGCAATATCGCATGTAATGGGGGTGGGGACAACAGGGTGGTATCAGATTTGGAAAAAAAGTTGATCTCGATTCCTGAAAATAGCTAAGTACGTCGGATCTGCACCTATATACACGTGAGCAAATAGTTCACCAGATTCGATCAGCGCACACATTTTGTGACTGAAACCCGATCGAGGTTTCCATTCCATTTCCATTCCATGTGGGTTTTCATTAGTTATTGGAGAAGTCTGGTGATAAATCAAAAGTGGTCTGCTTCTCTCCTGAGTAGGACTACTTTCAGGTTGACAATTCGATCGTTCTTGCAAGGTGTCTGAGCAGAATGAAGATAAATGGTTGACTGTGGCCGGATGCAGGCGCAACATTTACAAACAACGTTTGGTGTTTATACTACTTCTATCCGTAAAAGTAGTATATATAAATAGCGTATCGAGACTGCGAGGGTTTTGAGATCGTTTGGTTTTTCGCTCCAACACCGTACAGAAGCAAAGCATAAGCTGTTATTGAATGCTAATGGTCAGTTGTCATCTGATCAAGGTTAGGCAATGAATCATGGATGAACGTGCCGTTACATGTTATGTACTGGTTAACTTGACAGTCATCCTCCAGTCCCTAAAATCGTATTGGTGAACGGAAAAACACCTCTGAGCGCGCAATCTTTTACCGATGAATGCGGAGCAAAGGGTTAAAAAACAAAAACTGCATTCTAACAGGGGCTTTGAAAATACAGCACCCCCAATGTCCTGCTGAGCTTTCCTGTGCACGTTTGAATTTTCAACAGTAGTGAAAACAAGCTGTGAAACGGTTCAATATTTTCCAAATCAACCCTTCATTAGATGTAGAGTTGGTGTTTTAAACCTGTTTAGCCGGACACTGCAGACATGTTCTATCGGCATATTAATGCCAAACCTCAAAAGTTAACGTAAAATGGATTCTCCCGGATGTTCCCGGCTATCCCATACCAGCACATTAGACGTCCCACTCACCAGTGCAATCAATCACGATAACCCACTGGTTATTCTTTGCCACCGGACACCGCAACGCATTCTCCACCAAGTACACAACGTGTGCGATGGTATCTTCAGCGGTGTTTTTCAGCGTCTGGCACTGAGCAAAACAGGCGTAGAGAACCGGTCTCCCTTCTGGATCGAACCCAACTTGTCGCTAAAATGTTAGGAAACAAGCAGGAGTTAAGGGAAGTTTCACGTGAGAGGAACCAGCTACAGGCGCGACAGCTCACGTGAGAGATGGATAAACATATATATACTATAGACTGGGAAAGAACACGCAAGTGGGAAACTGAATGACTGGTGAGTTCCTCGTTAGTTTTCTTTCGAATCGAGATCCTACTGCATAGCACCACCTACTACTGCATACACTCATTTGCAAACTGATTTCTTTTTTTCGAGAGACTCATCCGGAACCCAGCTGAATCTCTCGGTTTTGATGCTTCCAGGCAACTGAATGTGCTGTACCAGGCCGCCTCATGTTTCATTCGTTACGATATTCGAGATATCGCGGTACATACAATTTTCGTAATGCACTATTCATAAGGTTGCCTGGAAACACCAAAACCGAGAGATTCAGCTGAGCTGCAGGTGAGTCTCTCTAAAAACCTAATTAGTTTGTGGATGAGTGTGTATACGCTAATTTCGTGGAATTTGGGTTCAAGTATAGTATAAGGTTAACGGAAACTCGGGGACTGCGCCTACCTGATGAGCTCCAAGAAGGGCGAAACCGGTCTTGAGCTGTCGAGGAGTTTTCAGCAACCTTATGAGTAGTGCACCACCTAGTAATATTTTATGCACATGCTTCTGTACAGGGGCTATAAATAGAAATGCGATTTCATTGCATGATTAGTTGCTGAATCTGTGGACCTGCCGCCTTACTCGATAGGAGCTTCACGCGTACGAATGGTAAAAGTGGTGCCACAAAGACAGAGTTGGTTAAAACTCAAACCCCATTCTCGCAAACTAGACAGTCTATGCGGTGGATAAGCCTTCTTACTTAGAAATTCGTACAAGTGGCTGGGGAAGAGATAACTTATCGAAACGGGGAAACCATCGAAGCTTTTACCAACATTCTACACCCATGATGTAGCCTCATGTCAGTCTATTTGTAAACTGCGAGGGTACAATCCATACTGGTCCCAAACATACACTCTCGGCACAGGTGTACGGAAACTCGCAGATTTTAACCGCTCGTGTCTTCAAGCCGTTTGCTGCAAAATTTTTGACAGCATCAGGTCAAAATTGTTGAGGCTGGCAGGACGGTTTTGGGAAGAAGCCCTCTCTTGATAGATGAAGTGCTCGCGCTTGATAGGTTGAATGGGTCAACAAAAGTACTGCGTATCGCCGAAGAGTGACAGTTTGTTTCGCCATGTCATGTGATATGTGGAAATGACTGTCTAGGACCTTGAAACGAAGTAGGAAAGGACCAGTGGGTAAACCCACACAACTTCCACCCCAGGACTCAACCCACCAGTGATTAGTTTTACTGACAGACACGACCCGACCATAAAGACCGTGGCACTCCTTCATCAAAGCCGTTGCCGTCAAGGCGCAGCTGCCTAGTTTCCAGTTTCCTTAGACAAACAGAATGACACAACATTATCCAAGTGAATATGCCATCGGCTCCAATACCTGGCTACATCTTTCCTGTTCTCTCAATTGTTTTCTCAATCTTGGATGCTCTGCACCTGAATCGGCAGCAGGCAGCTTTACTAGCAGAAGAATTTGGATGCCCACTGATCTGAAAAAATGTTTACGGAAGATTCAGAAATGTACCGAAAACGTGACAGCTCCGGTAGGTTTACTGGCTGCTTGCTGATTTACCCGACGTAAGACTCAAGCTCCTTCCTGCTTTGAATTGTTTTTAAACCGCCGCCCGGCCGCGGTTNCGTAAGACTCAAGCTCATTCCTGCTTTGAATTGTCTTTAAACCGCAGCCCGGCTGCGTTTGACACCAACCAACAGAAGGCTTGTTTCGCATTAGCATGAACCTAGGCTGTTTGCGTTTCGTATGGTTTACGAGTTATTCTGAAACTGCGATGACCCTTACATTGGCAGGGCAGACATACCCTAACGTGTCACCCAGAAGCTATCAGAACACCGTCGGATCAGTGGTCAAGTCATAATCCCAACACATCATTAGCCAGACTATTAGGTTCCAAATCTTTTTGGGTAAAACAAACACTAAGGTTTTGTACATAAACGGAATGCTATTGGTCGAACCGAGCCAGCCCATAAAATGTGCACAAAAAGCAAAAGCTATTTGGTTGTCCTTCATTGTTTAAGGATGACCTGTGGAAATCAGTAGTTGCCCAGGCTTGTTCCTACTCTTCATTCACGTTCTACGTCCTTGACTGGAGGGTAAAATTAATATCAACGAATCGCTGCACATAACATTCAAAATTCTTAATAAAACAGTTTGTATGATTCCAACCTTTGCTCAGAAGTGATCTAAAATGAGTGTCAGTCAGTAAGATGAGTTCGACAATCACAGGGTTATCGCTTTTCACCGCGATACATGAGATTCAATCATGAAGACAAACACGGCCATTGTGTGAGACCAGTTCGTCGGTGGAGAGCAGAGTCACCAACCTTACTGTGCAAAATGCTGTTTCTGGGCTTATCGATGCTTTCGAAGCGTACACTTGAACACGGAGTTGTGGGTGGTGGATGGCTCTGTTTGTTTTTCGGTGGTAAACGTGATGGTTCGTCAATGAAGGATCGATGAGGACTGAGCGGGTACGCTGCCGAACTTGTTGTCAGATATCCTTCCTGACCTAAAGAAAGCCCATGTAAAGCAGGATACGAGAACATAGCAACAAAACGGAGGCAACCAAGACGTCGGTTTCTACCTTAATAGATGGGTTATCTACCATCTCAAATAAGCAATGCTTCTCCCCTTGGCTTATTCTGACATTACTCGCAGGTCCTCATGCGACTGGCTAGCAAAAAGCAGTCCTTTTAAGTGCTTGCGGTTTAATTTAACCTTAACATCCTTACTGAGATTCCAAGTCGATAAAAACGGTTGTTCTGGCGACGCCATTCCATCCCAGTGCTTTTGCTTGCGAGAAGTCGATCGGAGCAGCAAACTGTCAATTCTTTCTTGATTCCTTGGGAGACATGCACGGATCCTCTAAACCCATACAACAGCGCTGATCACTAATTTGTGAAGAACTAACAAATGCTCGTTTGTAAGCAACGTAGAATGAGTAACGCAGCTCACTTTTTTTTTATAACCACACAAGGTTTGATGTTGCCCTGTCCTGCAAAAGTCACAAATCTGGTGTGGAATTTGTCGAGCACGTGCTGAGTAACCTGATCACCGATTGCGCAATATGCCGTGCTTTTTTGGATCTCTTACTCATTTGTATGATTGTGTATGTTGTGATAATCTTTTGGAGAATTTTATTGCAAGAGTGGTGGTTGTGGTGATGTTCAGTTCACAGGCGTGCTACCGATTGAACGGATCACCCAATCAGTCATTCTGGCACGTGACAGAGAGCAACGGCTCTTCTGCACACTTGAAGACGATATCTACAGCACATTTTGACGGTTCAATAGTTTCTGACACTTCAGCTGTCCAACTTCAGCTTCAACTATTTCATCACGATTCTTTATATGTTCACTTGACGCCTGGCTGTGATTAGTTGAGGCAATATGTTTACTGGTCTGTTATGCTGATAGCATTATTGCTGGTCGTGGACTCACATTTTTCGCAGGGGCCTCATTTTGCCCCACTTCCTGGATATCATTCGGGAAGCTTCTTCACCTACATGCGTTTATCTGTAGTGACATTTCCAACCAACAAATGGTCACGGACTACTTATGACAAAAAATGACTCAATTGAACTGCTGAGCGTCAGTTAAAAAAACGCTGATGGCTGTGATTGATATCTACGGCCAATCACAGTTCACGGAAATCACAGATTAGATTCACATCTGCCGGTTTTGGGATGCCAGTAGCCAGTGTTTCAGGTACATACTTAGACTGACCTGCGAGAGTTCACGACAGTTATCAACAAAAATCTCAAAAAGTTTGATCATAAGGCCTAGATGATTTCTTCAAACCACTCTGACAAATCAGGTTTCAGTGAATATCATTTATTCATTGACTGAAAGGCATTTTCCACTTCCCGACTGTTACCGCTACATTCAAAACTAAAAGTTTCTCAGTGTAAGAGAAATAATACACAAACTGTGAGATATGGTACATCATATTCAGGAAAAGGACAAAGAAGAATGATGTAGAGAGTTGTGAAACTACTCTGCAGTTCCAATGATTTTTACAATTCAAAATTGGTTAGGTTTGTCTGAGGAACGTTTGGGATGAAACTGGCACCAAAATACTCTGATTTTCAACAGATAATTTGGCTTTGTGGAGGAGACTTACTAAATTCGTCTCCCCATTTAATTACGTTCAGTAAGATGCGGCAGGTTTCCTCAATCGGTTTCGTGTTTATACTGTTAGAAGCCAAGAAAAACCTAAAAATTTGGGAAGTTTAGTGAGTTAAGTGTTCAGATATCAAACCCCTAACCTCCTTTTCAAGGAAACACGCTACCGGAAAGTCGGTGTTTGCGGGCTACATTGCGTCCAACTGGTTCCACAGGGTAAAATGGCTGCACAAGCCATCACAAACTTAGCCGCCTGGTAGCGCCGGTTGTATGCTTGTTTCAAATTCCAAGATTTATCAAATATTCGACATGAGAACAGATATCACGGACTTTATTCTTTGATTGATCATCTGGTCCTCATCATCGCAAACCTTGTGACAAAGGTTAACATCGTATAAGACAGAATATGCAGACACGGATCACAATATGTAGGGAAGTTTGTTGATAACATGAATATGTTTTGAGCTCCTCATTTAATCTAGATTTCTTTCCTTGCACGAAGTTAACCTATGCCGAAGGGTCAAGAAGCAAGAGGTTTTTCTCAGCTGTTTGGCACAGACCCAGTGATTTACAGGAGAAGGTCTTGATGGAAAGCGAGAGAGAGTTCAATGAACAAGTGCTCGGGCGGTATGCTTACTCCTGATCACCTATGTCGGGTACGACGAAATGTATAGAAACGAAATGAGGTTGGACTCTGTTGATCTTCCTTGTGAGGGAGAAACGATTGCCAAAGTGATTTCTAGAAGCTTTTTGTGGGTTTCCGTTCTACATGACCTCACCGATCATCATATACTGGCCATAAAAAGAGCCGTTTGCCTGAAATCTTGAGCAAATATTGCCCGTCTTCTCCAAGGAATCGTGAGCAAAACGGCGAAGTCCTTCTGTTTGCACAGTTTTGTTCCCCATTGTCTGATGGCAACTGTAACAGCTTACATGCGATGTGGAAGGCAATGACTTTATGGACACAATGCTCAGCTTTAAGTAACTTTTATACCGTCAGTGAAGTTAAAGTGACTTTGACTTTGGACGTTATGTGGTTCAATGAGTTGGATGTTGCTGAATTCTGCGCAAGATCTTTGGCCTGCGTCTCCCTGATGGACATCAGCTATGACGAGACCAATCTTGGTCCACCCCCTGGGTTGGGCCCTTGCTTTTGTTCTGTTTTATTTATCTATGTGATATTTGCAAGCAGTATACACCCAAACAGATACAGCGAAATACACTGGGACTGTCGTACTGTCCTCAAGAAGAAAATGCAGTGCCTTATGTCTTTGTCATTATCATCTCTGGACTCTACGTCCTTTCCAAAGTTGATAAACTAACCGTCAAATGTGGTCTTTTATGTAGAAATCGTATTCCTTCAACTCTGTATTTAGAGAACCTTCTTTTGGAGGTGTCTTCAAAGCGAGGTCTTTTGCTACCCTCAAACTACTTCAGTAGGACTCACCTCACCGCACTGTTTGGTTGAATCGGTTCATTCACAATCCTGTCTATCAGCAAGTCGCCCTCATGCATACTGCTTGGCCGCAATGCCATTCGTAAACAGATCATTGTGTGTGGTCTGCTTTTGCACAGTCTTAGATGATACAAAAAGTTTTAGGTATCAACTCGCATTTCAGTGAGAACGGTACTAATGTAAACAGATTGCAGTCAATCTGTCAAGCGAAAATATGTGTCTGGCATGTGTGGCATCCTCTCCATTTTTGTTGCTTCTGGTGGCACATGAAAGTATGTGTCTGATGGGCTGGTAACACAAACAAACAAGGGTAAAAATCTGTGAAGTTTTGCAAGAAGAGCAGACGATTGAAACGGCATTTATGCTAGTTCCGTTTCTCTGCACCTCGTTCGCGTTTGAGGATATGCTACCATATAAGCCAAACTATAACTACTGGGAATAAAGAGACTGCAGGTTCTCTTCGTGTCTTAACTGATAGGTATTCGTTTCACAATTATTTTGTTTGTGGAAGAAAACTTGGGACAAATGCTTGGCACTTGGATTTAGACACTTTAATTGGGTGGTTTCTAGCCGATCCCAGGTGATCCCTCAAACGTCACTACCTTTATTCCTTTTCCTAATTAGAGTACGATCTTTCATTTCATAACCTTGCTAAAATCCTCCTGACTGATAACTCCCCCCCCTCATCGATGAAATGCTTAGTAATCTACTCACGTGATGAGGCTGCACTGGACCCTTACAGTTTCCGTCAACACCTGATCATTTGATGACCGCTTGTACCAGGCCAGGTCACAAGACGAAGCCAGAACAAAGCTATCCATTAGTGAAATACACTCATTTGCAAACAACTTTGGTTGCGTGGGTAACTCATTTGGAACCCAGCGGAATTCCTCGTTTATGATCAGACATTACGAACATATATGCATCGCGATATCTCTAAAATCGCAGCGACTGCAACATGATGCGACCGGGTACAGTACATTCAGTTGCCTGGATACACTGAAAACGAGAGATTCAGCTGAGTTCCAAGTGAGTCTCTCGAAAAAACAAATGTTTGCAACTGAGTGTATTTCGAAACTTTCGTGCAATTTGGTTTCAAGTAGAACATAAGTTTGACGGAAACTCGGGGACTGCACCTACCTGATAAGCTTTAAAAAGGGCGAAACCGGACGTGGGCTGTTGAAGAATTTACAGCAACCTTATGAGTAGTGTATTAAGCTCCCCATTATTCCTGTTTTAAAAATCACAATGAATCTACTCACTGGATTTTAATTCTGACTACTCCAGTTGGCTCATAAGACAAATCATATCACCTACTTGTTTGGTTTACTTGTTTGGATTTCCTTGACTGTTCCTCACTGTCAGCAGACAATTCATTCTACATAGGCTTCATTCTGCTGGGTGCTCTCCTTCCTCGTTCTGTTGGTTAGCTAATTGACTTTTATTCTTTGCTGATGGAACGGCTTTGTTCTGTGCCTTCTAAAAAGACCAGTGATTTTCACCAAAGTGCACTTTTTTTTGCTTTGTCCCTTCAGCGTTATCCGGCCGACTTCCGGATCATTTGGTCAGACAGATATTCTGACAGCTTTTCATTTTCTCCGATATTCTAAAATGGTCGTTTCGAGACCTTTTCTATCTGATTTACTTTCTACGTGATTAGAAATGAACCTACAAGGCGTAAAATACGACTTTTCTAGGTCACTATGCGGTCACTCCTCAAATGAAGGACCTTGAACAGTATCCTCTCCATTTTTGTTGCTTCTGGTGGCTACCGGTGAGTTTGCCGCCTCTTAATCCGAACAGCTCAAGTTGAGTCAATCTTCCCAAACTCGAAGAAAGTCCCTTTTCCTGCAGGAAAGCAGTCTTATTGTCCTCTGCCTGTTCCCGTTACCTTGTATCGCTCTCATTTTGTTTCCTCTGACCTACTTGAGAACGACACTTTCGTGCTCACAGGATGTCTGAAACTCAATTTCCGACTGAATCGTTTCCACATTTAATTCACTACTTGAGTGTAGTGTATTCAGCCCACGTATACTTAACCAAACGTTCCATTCAAATCTCTCATCCCCAAGGTCTTACAGTCGTTCTGAGAATTCCTTTGCATGCTGTCGTTCCGTGTAGAAAAATTCAATCTTTCTGGTTGTATCTGTCACCGGAGACAGTCAAGACACAAGTTTGAAATCATTCTTTGTGTTTTATGCCTTGTAATTTTTTTAAAGAAAATTGCCAATCAATTTTGTGGCACAAACTGTGTCACTCAGTCGGGTCTCAGTAAAACTCACCTGTCTATCTACCTACCTGTCATTTCTATCCTACTCATGTAACAGAAACCATGAAACATGAGAAAACTGTGACTCACAATACCGTGAAATCCTGGCTGATCAGTGCACCATTTGCAGTCGACGTGTCTCGGTCGATAAGTGCGACGCCACTCAATCGCCTCCGAAAGTTGTTTGTATGCATCTTTCAGTGAGTATTTTCTTGCCTTCAGAAATCTCGTCAATCTGTGGACACGAATTCAATAAAAATAAGTGAATCATTTAACATGGGAAGTTGGTGAGTAGGCAGGATAATTTTCCATTCAAAAACACTGTTTAGTAGAACGAAAGCACTTTGGGAGCGTGGTTTCACTCATACTGTAATTATAGAAGATTAAGTTGGTGAGTAGGCAGGATAATTTTCCACTCAAAAACACTGTTTAGTAGAACGAAAGCGCTTTGGGAGTGTGGTTTCATTCACACTGTAATTAGAAAAGATGGCGTGACACCTTGGTACAGCTCCCGTGAAGTCTACTGATTGTTTTTGGGTGTAAAATTGACGAGTGAAAAATTCGAAATAAGAGTTCTCGGAGAATTTAGAAAGCGTGAAACTCGCCTTCTCCATGTGTCTTCATAAATGAACTGCACTGAATGGGCTAAACTAGTTGACAAGTCCAAATGTAAGAAAGTAAACGCAGTCGTTTCTATTAAAAACCGTTGCCTTCGATACAAATTATTTTCTTTCATGGCTGGCGTCTCGCTCAAACTGGTCTGCCACAGTGGAACGTTACTTCGACAAGTATAATTAACGTGAGTAGTTATTGCGCATGTGGCGCGAGCGTTCACACCACCTTCGTTCCCGATAGGTCCACATCAAAGAAAGGAAGCGCTAACCAGCAGGGCGAAACCCTGGTTGTAGCACGACCTGAATTCCGGACATCTGACATGCGAGGTAGGTGTGTTACAACTACCTCACGAGTGCATGGTAGACACGCCTGATTTCTGACGTCCAGAAATGAAAATGAGTTAACGTTCTAAAGATATAATTGGTTCACCCAACTCCTCGAATTATGAAAAACAACAGCCATCCTGACTGTCTCAATAGATTTCAAGACTTCCCATTCAGGCAGCCTTAAGGCTACTGGAAATTCGCTCGACGGCTGTTGGTCAATAGTAGTATGAGAATTTGAAACCGCAGTGGAGATTTCGTTTTGTAACTAAAGTCAGTCTATGCTTGAAATCCGAGAAACAATATTTTGTGTTATTCTAATCACAACGGAATAAATTCCGGAGAAGCTCGAAATTGTACCCTCTCAGCTGATCTTTGTTCGGCCACGAATGGGTGATAATTGAGTGGTAAACTCGTAATTAGATGCGATTTAGCGCCATCGACGCTCCAACCACAGAATTTACATCATACTGACTACCCTCGAATAAAGGATTCTCATGTTGAAATTCATGGGTATTTTGACTTGATCTCTCTGAGCTACCTGCAGTCTCCTGATCGTTTAAGCTCCAACTACTAGCTGGGAGGTCGTGGGTCCGAATATCATCGGAGATTCGTGGGTCACAGAAGCTTTCCTCTCAGATGTTTGGCATTGCTACAATTTGGTACTTCTAGAGTTCCAGATGATCATCGTTGTTCTGGTTGATACTGCCTACTGCAGCTTCGTAATAATGTATCGTTCTAGAGATTCCGCCTGAAGTTAAGCTGAATACAAACCGCTGTTTCCAACTGAGCCCGACACATGACAGTTTAGAAACAGTCATCAAATGCTCGCTGAATTCCATCAGCAACACATTATACAGTCAACCATATTCACGAAATAGTAGCCAATAAACACCCAGGCGCAACTGAAAATTCAGTACTACTGTATGATGGACACCTCCTCCGAGGAAACATTCTTAAAAGCCCATGAGAAGCCAACCTTAGTGAAATGACCTCCGGCTAAAGTGCTGTTTTTTACTCCTAATAAAATTAATCTTTTTTGGAAGAGACTTGGCGTTTCCTACTATACCATGATTAGTAAACGCAGCTGAACAGCTCCAACCTCGGTACAACCCGAGCAGTTCACTGAGTCCTTGAAAAAATGGAATGTCCTGACAAGAGGGTTACGCCTATTCTCCTCACGCACCAGTGTGAATGACCCATCTTATCAGCCCTCCATAGAATTGTTTCCGCACTGTCAGTCTAGTAAGGTCCATAATCTGATATTGGTTAGGAAAATTTGAGTCACTAGATAATTAAGAATGACCGTAAGACAATGTCTTTGAGGCACGGCTGAACATCAGAGCTGTATCTTCGTGTAACGTAATAGCGACAGCGAGCGAGGTCACAAAAATTACCCATGACCTACGTGACTGTTCATTCAGGTGAAAAATACTTGGAACCGATTGAGTAGTCATCGTTTTCGAAAAAGTTTAGCTGATATTTATATGGAGGACTTCGAACAAATAGCTTTGGCCGGATATCATTGTCCACCGGAAGATTTTGGTGTTACCTTGACGGTACCTTTGTTGTAATCTGTAGCGGACATTTCCATGTCCCCTCAACCAGCTCCACCTAATTTGCCTATTACATTCGTGTTTTCTAGATCACGCGACTTGCCTGCTACACAAGCACATAAATCACGTGATAAACGGGGTTCCCACCGCAACCTTGACCGACAA
>NW_008751704.1:2046239-2047014 GCF_000715545.1 Opisthorchis viverrini | reverse complement strand
ACCGAAGCCAGTCGAAACCCACAGACACGCGCGCGCACAGGGAGCAGGACGTCAACCTCTCCACAAGTCCACGGACAACCATGGAACACATGTAGCAGCCAAACTGTGGAGTAAACACGTTCCCGCCGTCCGGACTTTGACCAAGGTACTCTCACATACGATAAGTGGTTCCCTTTTGACTTGCTCCACATTTTATATTGCCTTTATTTTATACATACTGCAAATCGCTTCTGTAGGCTACTGTCAACCACAGTAAAGACTGTTGTGAGTGCACATACGTTCTGAGGTGTATTATGGACATCATCAGTCAGAGCACTAATAAACCAAACGATATAAAGTGAACAGCTTCCACGACTGCCTCAATAGTTTAAATCCATACATCAAGTTTAGCATGGAAGTGGATTCCAGCTCGGGCACATTACCCTTTCTGGACTGTATAACACATAAGGTTGGTGGGAAATTAAAAACTGCTATCTACCAGAAACCAAAGGACACAGTAACCGTCTTAAGCAATCCATCAGCACACCCAAAGACCGCGTAAGCCAGTATTGTCACATCGATGTTTCGTCGAGTCAGAGCGCTGTGCACAGAAGAGATTGACCGAACGACAGCTCAAATCGAGGTTGCCAACAAACTTCAAGAAATAGGGTACACAGTGAGTTTGATCGAGCACCAACTAAGAAAGATATTGGCTCCAGTATCTAGATCCAATAAGGAATGGATTGGCACAGCAGTCATTCCATATAAAGCAGGAACATCGGAGGTTATTCGAAGA
>NW_008751704.1:2043299-2045863 GCF_000715545.1 Opisthorchis viverrini | reverse complement strand
CGGGGATCGGGGTGGAAATCCCAACCAGACCAAAGGTGACAGCATCCCTCTTACACAACTATCTTAGCACTGGTTCATCCACACAGCCGGACGGAAGGTTCAAACGACGTTCAAGAGGGACCATCAAATAAACTGAACCAGAGGAGCTTGGCAGAACCCAAATACATGTAGGTTTCCGCACCGACCCAACACTTGTTCAATCACTCTAACACACTAAAATCCCTCGGCCGACACCCAACAGAAATTTAGCTTGACTTAGCTGATTGGTTCTCCTTCAGCCTTAAATCTCGACTAATATCGGAACTTAGTCACTTGGCGTGACGAAGCTTTAGTGTCAAAAGCGAAACGTGGCCCAGCATTAAATCCAGCGATTGTCACCAAAAGTTGTCGAAAAATTACGTGATTGGTTTTGGCACTCATTATACGCTCCGACCGCACCATAGGAGCACCTATACAGATGATTGAAACATCGTTTTTTCCGGTCCACTTAAGACTTTGAAAGCACTGAAGGTTTGTCACGCAGAGTGTGCCGTGATCGCCTCTCATCCAATACGAACGACATTGTTGTTATATCCAATACGTTTTCTGTCAAGCGCGTACTTGTCTAAAATATAGTGACCCTACCTTCAGATGTATAAATACTATAGCAACTCGTAAAGCTGATGGACTATCAGGTTGTATGTTGCATACGCGCTTTAACAAAAGTATCATGTTATCAACTCATGCCACATGGAGCTTGTTTGTGTGAACAAAGGAATGTTCAAAGCGGTACACTAGCTCGTCCTTTGATTTCAACTGCCAGACTTTTTGTGTCGGGTCAAAATTCAAGTCAGTCTGTTCAAAAGTGACCAACTGACTGGCGTCTGCACGAATATATTCGTTTTTCTGAGAGACGACGGACAAGGAGATAGTAATCACACCGTTGAAAAGTTAGACTTATCTACGTGCTGGGTCCCGGTCGGTGTTGAAAAGCGAGTCAATGGTGAGGTGAAGTCATGAAAGGGTGTAATCGTGTCTGGAACTACTCTGCAGCGCACCTTAATACAGTGAAAATCAGCAATGTTTCCTCATGAATCAGCTGAGTAAAATCCCTGTGCCCAGGATATATCGATCGAAAAACAACACAAAGTTTGGACGGAGAGACGGATTGCTAGTAAACGGATACACATTGAGTTTTATTAGGCAGTAACTAGACCAGCAAAGACCAAACATAGTCAGATATTACCAATGGCCATTACCCAGAAGAAGCAATTACTTGGTGCAGTTGAATGGTCCACATTTTGGTGATACGACGTGGAGATGTGTACGCAAAGAAATTGCACAAATTACAAGAAAAACAACCAAGCAACTGCAAACCAAATTCAATGAGCACAGGCAAAATATGGATACCAAAGTAAGACATTACTATAAATAGCAGACGATGGAAGACTTAGAAATGACGAAACTTTGATTGAGAAATGTGGAAGTTACGAGAAACAAACTGGAATTCACAAAACAGCAAGAAGTTGCCCAGCAAGTAACTGGCAATGGTGTGTAGACCAGCTAAATTTTCACATAGTGGTGCTTGGTTATCAACGAAGATAAGAAATCAGCGCCGGCGTTTTAGTCTAAAATATCAAGTGCGCACTAACCGATAAAAGTGGTACACGCCTTTAGGAGAAGTGTCAGGTAGAACGTTCTAATTCTAACCCATCACTCTAACGAAGCACTCAACCACACGAATCGAGTTCAAACAGCATTCAAAAGTTATCCAATCTGTTAACTGAAAGTAAACTCTCTGTTTGGCCTTTCGTCTACCTTATGACTAAATAAACTTTCTAACCAAGGAATTCTGAAGCGTATTCAGGCAATAGAATTTATTCTGGTATTCAGTTCAGGTAGGTTCGGCTTATCGGCTATGAACCTTTTAGTGAGCTTCTGCACAGGGCCGCTACGCTTTTGTTCATTGGGGACACTGGGATGACGGCGATGCATTGAGGGCCAGAGACTTAAGAATCTAGTTAAGTACAGTCGAGCACATTTCAATCGTTATATGGCGGATAGATTTGGGGTAGTTTTCGACACCTGAATTTCTACAGTGATTCTCGTTTTAGCTGGCAACGAGTTTATCCCTGAACTCAATTAGTACCTTGGCAAAATACAGGGTAAATTCTTCGCTACAACTGTTGTCAAATGATTCATTCAGAACTGCAATACCCTGAACGTACATCAAATTTCGTTGTTCTCAAACACAAATGCCGAGCGCGTGTGCTCAACAAGTTGTGCCAGTAGAACTTACCAAATCAATCTTCGTCTAATGAAAATGTGGATGTTGTGCGGTAGACTAAGGTGTCCCTTCCTCTTTGTTTCCAAACCATTTGTGGTGTTCGGTTTTCGATACTGGTTAATTACGACACATTCGACGAATGATGATTCTTTGGGATCACTTTTCTAAACCATTTACTTCGCAATTAGTCAGGAGTGGGATCTATGGTTTGATTAACATTCATCTGTTTTTCGGTGTCCATTCGAGGATTCAGTCATTTTCAACTAAATCAATAAAGTTTTTTTTGTTTTTTTGAAAT